>NC_056747.1:257066462-257116462 GCF_019279795.1 Protopterus annectens
TTTGAGAAAGACAGTAACCTTGTTAATGAGGTTCCTGATGAGTTCCATGGTCTTGCAGATCAAGCTAGTAATATTTGATGGATCTATCATTTCCACGATCGGTGGATGTTGCACCATTGTTTAAAAGGATAACAGTGGCTGTCCTCCACTCACCTGTTGGTCTCGTAATGTGCACTTCAGTGCAATATATTGAGGAAATGGATAATTTCCGTTTCCTACACTGTAGCGTGATGTTGGAATTGGTATATTTAAGTAGTGGGGGGTGTGGGGGTGCAGGGATGGTTACCCCCTGCTTATAGCACTTACTTTTGTTTCCGCTCATTTTTAATTATTACGTAATCGAAGTTACTAAACTTCAATCATATGGTGTCGACCATAAGGTATTGGAAGGTCAGTAACTTTGCATTTGTAATACAGACCTGGGAAAAGATAGGAGGATACTGTAACTATTGCTGTCTGTGCTGCTTGTGTGACATGGTTGGTGTTAGCAGAGATAGAGACATATGTACTGTTTTACACTGCAATATATTAAGTCATCAACTACTAACATATAATTTGCTCACAGTTATTTACCGGGAAATACAAGATGAATGAACCTGAGTCCAGTATTGTGGGCTGCATTGTACACATTCTTGCACACTCCTGCCATTCTAGAGGGGTAGCTATAGACACTTGCTGATGGGTCTCTGTAAATGGTCCAGCACCTTGGTAGTATGGTGGTTGAGGATCGCCTTCTTGTGATCCCCTAGGTGAATTTTCTATTTCACCATCAACTCAAGATTTCTCTTGAAGAGGTCCAGTTAGGTGTTCTGTTTGACATGTATGGGAAATGTGTTCCATAGCATGGGCAGTCTCTAGATTATGAGCCTGTCCCACCATCCTGTTCTGTTTGTGGTAAATGAGGTTGAAGACTCTTGAGCGTATGGTGCAGATGGATTGCGAATTCTATTAATGTAGCATTTCTAACATGGCTGGGTCAGATATGGCTTGATAAGGCAAGCAGAGATCACCTCTAAGTAGGAGATATGAGACAGATAATATTTTGACTGAGTGTCCATAAAGGACCAGTGTTTAAGGCCTAGGATACTCTTTTTCTGAGGTACTTTTGTGGCCTCTCCAGTTGTTGCAGGTGTCTAGTGTTGTACATGCCAAATTGGGCACTGTACTCAATGATTGTCCTAATGAGGGGAGAGTAGAAGGAAACCATGAACTCTTTCTTCCTGGATGCAAAACCCTTATTAATGAGATGTGCCACATAGAAGGACTTTGACCATAGTGGCAGTGTGGTGGTCAAAGGAGAGATTGCTGTCAACCTGTGTTCGCAGATCTGTTATAATGCCTTGTGTGTTCAGTGGACTACCACCATTGTGGTAGTTAATGGGAAATGGTTATTTTTCCCCAAAGGGAATGACAACACATTGGCATTGAGCTTAAGGCCGTGGTTCTGACACCAGTCGTTGGTCTCAATGAGGCCTGTCTGTTGGATGTCATCACTTGTAGTTTATAATGGCTATCCGCGTACAATTCTCTATGCACTTTGTCAGCCAGAGTACCTTGTTGGACCAGACTTCTGGAAAGATCGAACCCAAGCCTGTGGGACCACACTCATGACTGGTCGGCAGTCTGACTGAGTCACCTACTGTCACACTGTGGTTTGTATATGTGAGCCAGTTTGCAACACAACTACCGATATGGCGGTTGCTGCAGAGGTTAGTAAGTTTTTCTAGGAGTCCTGAGTTGGGAATGTTATTAAAGGCCTTGTCCAGAAAAAGGTAGTTAGTGTGGAACCACCTTGCCTTCATCCACAGCTCTGCTGACTGAATAAAAGTAGTTGACCGAGTTGAGCAGGCATGGCCTAATCTTCACAAAACTAAACTGTGTGGGATCCATAGTTTGGAGATTCACTATATACTTGTTTATTAGGTCCATGATGATTAGTTCCATAGCTCTGCTTATAAGACTTGTCAGGGTAATGGGGCAATATTTCCCAGGGTCTGAATTCGCTCCTCCGTTGTATAGATGGATGACTATAGAAATGTGAGATTCGGTAGGGACAAAGCTTGAGATGAGACTGATTAAACAAGGCACATGGGTGAGGTACCAGTTCACTCTGCAGTTCCTAAAGAGCACAGCCAGGAATATTGTTAGGTCCCATACAAGATGCATTTAGGAAGCTTATGGGTTTATGGGAGAACTGGGTATAAGATGGACTGGCACATAACTTTTGGGTGCAGCATCTAGAATCTATTCACTTTGCTTGCTTCAGGACATTGCGGGTACCAAATGTAGACATCAACATCAGCATCTTGGGTCATCCATAGTGTTTTTTTCATTGCTTTGTGGAGACATGAGAAAAATAAATAGAGTTGAATGACACACTGGTTATCCATTCTGTGATACAAAACAAGACTGATGAAGACTAGTTGGGGCAATGGCAGCCCAGTTAGGTAAACGGAGGACGATATTGCACTGTGCTTGCTTCAACTGAACGTAGCTGCACTGAGCTTGAGGCATCAGAACAGTGATTGGACACAAGTTGTACATCACTATTTTAAGATGAGTTGGGGGAAGTGGGTGAAATTAATGTTGGCTTGCAAGTCTACCTTTGTGAATGTATATATGTATGTGTCTGAATGTCGAGAGGTGTGTGTGTGTGTGTGTGTGTGTGTGTGTGTGTGTGTGTGTGTGTGTGTGTGTGTTGTAACGTTGAACAATGTAGCTTGAGCTGCACTGACACCAATCCTGTTTAGGGATGACATGATGTCAGTGCAGTGGGCTTGCTGCAACAACTGTTGGGTGGCCTGAACTGACATCAACTGCAGCTTGGTTGGCCCACAGTTGTTGCAGCACTTTTGTGGAGAGGTGGGCAATGCTGCATGGCTCACCAGTACATTTTCTCTCATTGTGTGTTTTAGTACTGGATGTGTCAGAGAATGACGTAGCATGGCATGGATGAGACCAATCCTCTTAAATGGAGTGACTAAGAGGTGCCCAGAGCTGACATTACCAGCTTGTGTGTAGTCTGTGTCGTGAATAGATGAGAAAGGCAGCATGGTTCACCAGTATATATGTTTAGCATGGGTGATGTGAAACAGTGATATAGCCAGGCAGGACTGACAGGAAAGCATTTACTGGAACCCCTGGAGTCAGTGCATTCCACTTGCACTAGCTAATACTGCTAGGTGGTTTGCCTGACCTCATTTGCAGAGAGTCATACAGGATATAAAAATGCCATTTAAAATTACGTCCGGAAATGCAATTTTTTTTCCCAGCTCTGGAATGTTTATCAAAAATGTGATGAGTGGGATGATTTGATAGACAGGGAAGCTCTTTGAGTTGGGATCCTCTCTGTCCAGATTTTCCAAAGGTTATTTGCTCCTTTTTATCCACTGCTATAAACTACATAAACCATCTTATCAATAGACTAGTGTGGAGGTTTCAGAAGGACTAAAATTCTATGTAAGGCAAATGTCTATATTCTTAGAGTTGTGGTTTTTATGTTATTTATTTATTCTTTATTTTGCAAACATAGCCCAATCTGTCAGTGGACAAGATGAATGGTAATCTGTGTATGCTACAGGCATTTATAAAGGATTACTTAAACTCCTTTATATGAATGATTGAGAAAAAGCATTTTTGTAACAAGATTTACTGTAAAAGTGCTATTCAACATGATAGGAGTAAGAGAGATGAGGGAACACTTAACTGGCACACCAGGCAGACAGCAAGCAAATCTGTTTGATGTGTATTGTCATGCAAATCTGACTAAACAGCTGAACCTTGCAGGCCAGGAAATGTGATACTCTTGCTAGCAGGGGGTTGGTATATGGGAGGAGTAACTGTAGAAGAAACTGAGGCATATCAAAGTTAAATGCCTAAAGAAAGGCTGAAATCTCAGCAGAGAGACACTATTTATAGAAGCTTTTTTCACAGAATGTGTAACACATCAGCATGAAAAACATTTGTAAGAAGCACTGCATGACAGTGAATTATACTCTTACTGAGGCCTCTGAAAAACAGATTGTCAGCTCAGTTCTTCCATTCTAAGTGAATGGAACAGTACTGTAACAGTACAGCTATGGGCACTAAAATCTCAAATACAGTGGACTTGCAGTGTATTATGGGCTAGATTTTCTTTTAGAACAGAACTAATTCTCATCAGGATGTCTGCCCCCAGGAGGACAGTCAGGGGTACAATAAAATTAGTATTTACTACTTCATTGTGGTACATACAGGTTTGCAAAGAGAGAGACTTAAGGAAAAATGAAAAAATATATATTTTTGAATTATTTTCCCGTAGTGTTCCTAGAATTTTTAAAACCAAGGAATCCAGTTAAGGGATGGAGAACCACACAATTTTAGGGCGACAAAATATATTCAATATTAAACTATTTTGTTTTGGGGACTGGGCCAAAGTGAGGGAATAACCAAGTGTCTTCCACCGTTTCAGGTAGCAAATGCATACAAGGGTCTATCCAGACTACCACAGTTGTTTTAGCCACCTCAAAGATGAAGCAGCTGGGTCTCAAGCATGTTTACTAAATCCAATAACTTTTGTACTACAGTTCTCTAGAATGGAACCCATGGATACAAATTCTTACAATCCACACACTAGTGCAGCACCCCCCTCCACTTGGTATAGACTTCTAGTGTGTGGATTGTAAGAATTTGTATCCTAACCAGTCATACAGAGAAGGAATGGTGCATTACACAGCCAGATCAATGCCACCCATCACCTCCCCTCACCAGGATGGACATTGGCCATTCTACTCTGCCATCTCAGCAAGTCAATGAGCCATTACTAAAGCCATGTTTGCATGGAACATAACCAGGACTTACCCTCAAGAGCCAGGCCCTGGTGTGGAGAGAGGTTTCACAGCATGAAAATCTCAAGTCTCAGATTTCTGCCTCAGACCTAAAAGCTTAGAAAAAAATCCAGATTACTGGAATCCTTGTTGCTGTTAGCAGTGTATGTACCATGACTTCATACCAATACATACTTTAAGAAGAGATGGGAAGAGAGTTGAATCTGAAGCAAACCATGACCATCTCCTCTCTGTGCTCTAGCTTATCATTAAACTTTGGAATTTAACAGGTCAAAATTGAAAATGGATTACAGGAGGATACCGGATACCTTAAAATCATGTACAACAGCAGGTGCAACCAGGCATGACTGTGTACTACTGTGCCTGGCCTCAGCATGCAAGCCAAGTGCTTTAATGGAAAGAGATCAAAGACTTATATTTTCCACAGCAGTCCAGTGCTCTAGATTTTCCTTTGGATGGACAACTGGGTTGTGAGGTGTGGCAGCAACAATTTACTCTAAGACTCTGGACCCAGCAGTTCCAATCCTTTGGAGGCACAGGACCCTCTAGCCTCTCAAGTAAGGGTGCTATCACGTCAGGGACTTTCCATGCCTTCCAACATGCCATCATCTGGTTCCCAAATGGAAAAGAGGAGATAACAGTTGCACCTTCAAAAGACCCTTTTTGGAGGAAAGGGTGGAAACACTTGCCAGTCTCCCTTATCCTGCACCATCTGAAATATTATCCCTGAATTTGGGGTAATCAAGTATATGGGAAAATACAGTTGCACAGGTAAGCTTACAAAAGCAATAAAACACAACGCAGCTTACATGCTCAATGCTCCAGTAGCCTTCGCTATATGGGTTCATTTCTTCCCAAGGATGGGACAACCCAGCTTCCAAAGCTTCAGGGCACCTTCCATGCACTCTAACCATTAGGCAGCTCAAGAGGAGCCAACTAAAAATACAGATTTGGACGCCATGCCCTTCAAAGCCTTCAAGCCAACTGACAGGGGGGCAGAAACCTGAAAGAAAATAGCTAGGAGTATGTGTAAACTGACCGTCAAAAGCAGGGGGGGGGATGGGGTGGAGGGAGTACTACTGCAGCTGTGATCAAACATCTAACATTAAGTTTACTTACACAACTGCACCAAGTTTCATCTTACTGATCAGTGCTACAGTAGCCTTAGCTATATGGGTAGATTACACTAACTTCCAACATTTAGAATGTGTAAGGAGTCGAAGAGCCCCTGAAGAATGAGCTTAGCAAAGCCCAATCTACACCTAGAGAATGAAGCAAGCTTGTTAATGCTTTTAAGTTTATGTACGGAGGACAAAGTTGTTGGTACTAGAATACTTCTAGAATCCAATATTTTCCAAAAAGCCATAGATGAAGCCAAAGACCCAAGAGTGAGCCTTGACCCTGCCTGGAAGAGATTTTATGGTGGTAAGAAAAAAGGTAATGACTCGAGACAATCATATGGAAAATAGAGGACACAGGTTGTCCCATCCTCTAATCCTTCACAAGAAATGAACTGAAGAGCCGAAAGATTTTGTTCCGTCAAAGTATCACAGTTGTCTGTGGACATGCAAAAGATGGAGTATCCTCCCTCCCACTGTTTTTTAGCTTTAGGAAAGAACACAAGGAGATGGTCTTGTGTCTGAAATGGTATCCATTTACCCTAAGCCAAAATTAGTCCTCACAAGAAACCCTGTCTCTGTAGAAAATAAGAGACTGTTGACTCACCCGACAGCTAGCAACTATACTCTTGCTGCACAGATCGTATCAGTAAGTTATCCATGGCAAGAACCTCAAATCAGCCCGATGACGAGCTGGCTCAAATGGAAGAGTGTTAAATTCTCTAACATGAAAAATATTCCCAGAAGGAGCTATCTGTTTTCTTGGAGGTTGTGATGCCCTGGCCCAGCAACTAAGGAGCCTCAATCCTTACAACTAACACCATCTCGTATAGGAGGGAAGGATAACAAATACACACAGTAAAGTGCAATTTCCCTTAAGAGCACACAGATCAGTCAGTCCAGGGCTGGTCGCTCCCTTGCACTCCAGGTCCCCAATAAGACTCACCACTGGCACAGCTATATTGTCCAGATCTCAGCCTAGTGGGCAAGCTAAAATCTCCAGCACCCTCTCTGCCCAACCAGTGCTTTGTGTCCCTGCCCAAGAAGCTGACACTTTGAGAAGAGTTTATACAACCACACAGACCACTCTTGGGGAAGGCTGGCACAGGCTCTCCAGCTGTGCCCCTTTTTCCCCAAACTATATGGTACCAGCTGTCACCACCCACTAATATTTATCAGCTACTCAAAAGGCCCTTAAAAGGGTGTCCAATTATTACTGTGCAATATTACTATCCAATTAAGTGTGACTAAACAGTCAAGGCTTATTAGAGTGACTTGGCACAGGATCACTATATACATGCAATGTACTTTAGAGCTTAAATTATCTCTACACAAAAACAGCCACAGTTAAAAGGTTTCAAAATATTTAACAATAAAAACACAAGACAATACTTTTTACTACACAGTGCTAGTCAAGAGTCTAACCATTTAATTGAATAATTGAATATGGAGTTTAATATAAAGGCGTTGTGTTTTAAATGTTTTTTGTCTGAAGGAGAGGCACCGACTTCTCCGAAAGCACTCATTAAACCAGAGTTTTATTTATCCTGCTCGGATTTACTTCAGTTCATCTCTTGCCGGTTTTTGGTTTTAAAACACTTCCGTGGGTTTCCAGGCCAACAGAAACATTTACATTAAACTCTTGGCAGAAACCAGAGCAATAAAGGACATTTATGCATGCAAATTCTGGTCATTAAGTTTGGCCTTAAAACAACAAGAATTCCTTCACCTAGACTGGCCGGAACAGTGTTTACATAAAGGGTCACAACATGCTTTACTTGGTCAGTAGCGTGCACGGTTAAATTTTTTCCAGTTCCACATGTAACACTATTTTTACCATTTAAGACAACAAGCCTGTGGTTTACATTAATATTTACAGATGACAGAATTATCTCCAAACTTCAATTTGGCTAGGCTGGCAGCCTTCATCTATTTTCACCCAATCTTCACAGAGGTATGTTAGACAAGACCCTTTTCAAAAAAAAAAAACACTTTCACATAAGAATGCACTGAAAGTGGATGATCCATAGGCAGACATGCTGAAATGGCCGATGAATGAACCCTAGAATAAGGTCAAATTATATCAACTCTCTCAAATACTGAGAAACCAGAGAGAAAAACACAAATACTACTTATGCTAGCCCCAACTAGAAAGCCTCTATTTAGTAATATACGATGTTCTAGTAGCAAGCTTTGACTATCAGAAAAGTACAGTTTTGTACCTACCATAAATGTAGATGTCAGATAGATATGCAACTGCAGTCATAACATATGGGTTGTCCTGCCTCAGGCAGCCCTCGGTCGGCCGGATTCCAAAGTCTGGGTCCGACGTCGGCTGATGTCACATTTCTCTCAGACATCAGAGCGGCTGGCGTACATAAGCATCAGCCGACGCCATCTTCTTCAGTCTTTCTTGCCCCAGATGCCAGGTGACCTCCAAGGAAGGCTGTAATCAAATTGGAAGACAAAAGCAGGTTTCCAGACAAATAAATAAGCAATAAACAGATACACCATAACAGATATCCCCAGCTAAGGATAACAGGGAGATAACAGGGAGAGGAGTGGACCCAAGGCATAGAGGGGAAGGAGGGAGGGAAAACCAGACTGCAGTTGCATATCTATCGGACATCTACATTTATGGTAGGTACAAAACTGTACTATGTCCTTCAAGAATGCAACTGCAGTCATAACATATGGGTTGAATACCATAGCTTAGCTGGGGGAGGTGGAATGCTCTAAGAAAAGGATGGTGTAGCTATCAATCCCTGCAGGACTGCCGAAGCAAAGCCTGCTCTGGATCTGGAATATAAAGGGAGGTTGTAGTGTTTGGAAAATGTATGCACGGAGCTCCATGTAGCAGCTTCTAGAATGTCTTTTGTAGGCACCCCTCTTAAAAAAGCTGTAGAGGTGGCTGTAGCTCTGGTGGAGTGTGGTCTGACATTAGCTGGCACACTTTCCATGGAAGGAATAACAGAATCTGATGCAATGTCCAATCCATTTTGAAATTGTTTGGAAATTGCTTTTCCTTGTACTCCTGGGGCGTAAGCTACAAAAAGCTGATCAGACTTCCTACTGGTCTTGGTTCTGTCCAGGTAGTAGCGAAGTTGTCTGTGAATGTCCAAGGTATGCAACAGTCTTTCCCCTTTGTTCTCAGGATTGGGAAAGTAGGCAGGTGAATTGCTTGATTTAAAGAAACCCTAGATACCACTTTTGGCAGAAAGGTAGGGTTGGTTTGTAAGGAGACCCTGTCTCTGTGAAAGGTTATGAACGGTGGTATTGCCATTAGGGCCTGTAATTCCGAAACCCTTCTTGCTGAGGTAATTGCCAACAGGAAAGCTGTCTTCCATGAGAGAAATTGTAAGTCCACAGAAGCTGCTGGCTCAAAGGGAGGTAGAGTCAGTTTTTCTAGGACAAAGTTGAGGTCCCAAGCTGGTACTGGTGCCTTTCTTGGGGGCTTTATTTTCTCGATTCCCCTAAGGAATTGCCTTAAAGGATGTGAAAACACAGGTGGATCAGTGTTCGGGCTTTTTAAGGAAGGTTCGAAGGCGCTTTCTGGAATCAGAATATTCCTGGCCTTGCCAGTTAAAGTGTTCCCTCATGGTATGCAGAACTTCCCCAAAAGAAATATCCTCAGGAGGAGAGGCCGAGGGGATGGAGTCCTCTGCATCTGAGTCCTCATAGGTCTGGAAGGGCTCTTCCTGGCTTTCGGAGTGAACAGAGTCCTCAGAATCTTCATCTGAAGGGAGAGGGTCAGAGGGTTCAACCCTGGGCCTCATCAGGAGGAGGCTGGGATCCTCTCAGGATGGGCCTGGGAACCTCTGATCATGGAAATCAAGTCTGCGGCCATAGTCATGATTTGTGTTTCAGGAGTAGGCTGAGGTAAGGCTTTAGCAGTAAGGTGCTTGGACTTGCTGACTGCCTTAGCACATGTGTAGGCCTTGATAGACATGGACATGGGAGGCCTAGCAGCTCCACGTGCAGGAGTGACCTTATCAACAGCAATGGTCTCGGGCATTTCCTCGGTTTCAGTATCCGGAGGAAAATCAATAACTGGCGGTGTGGTCTCTGGCATCGGAGGTATCGGTAATGCGGTGTCTTCGGTTCGGAGAGGTGGAATAACCGCCTCAGAGGGAACCGGGGCACTCTCGGTTAGTTTTGGCGTGGTGTCTGTGGAAGACGCGGGCCAAGGATGGTCGGTCCCAGTCTTTTCGTGGATGTCGGTAGTTCCGACGGCATTGTATAATCAAATTTTTCATCGAAAAAGTCTTCAGCGAACTCCACCCGGCGCCTGAGTGCGCTTATTGAAGCGAGCACAGGCGGCACAGGTCGAGACGTCGTGGTCTGGGCCAAGGCAAGGGAGGCATTAAGAGTGGAAATCCTTATGAGGTATTTGTTTACCACAAGACAAACAATTATTTACTTTTTCAGTAATTTCTGACATCGGCTGAAGCAAGAAAAGGTCCCCAACGGGGTACTTAGCTTTTTTGATAACTTTGGTTTCGAAAAATACAGGAGCTGACCGACACTTGCGAACTGCTTCTGCTTCGGGCACCGCGCAGCAAGAAAGACTGAAGATGGCGTCGGCTGATGCTTATGTACTCCAGCCGCTCTGACAGAGAACTGCGACATCAGCCGACTGACCCAGACTTTGGAATCCGGCCGACCGAGGAATCCGGCCGACCGAGGGCTGCCTGAGGCAGGACAACCCATATGTTATGACTGCAGTTGCATTCTTTAAGGACATCTGGTGCATGTTCTCGGTAAATAAACACCTAAAGGGAATTACATCATCCAAGCAGTCAGATGAAGAGGCATGAAGTCAGGGTGTCAAAAATCCATGTTTGTGTGTTAGCATGTCCATTCTGTGAGGAAGCTTGTGTTAACTGCCCCTGGCAATTTCCAAATGAGCACCACTGTTGCCTGGGCCAGAAGGGAGTCACCACAATGAACTTGAAGGATTCCTTCTGAATCTTCAGAAATAACCTAGATATCTGGGGAAAGGGTGTAAAAACATGCAGGAACATTCCTGTTCAAGGAAAGGAAGCAGCAGCCATTTTCCAGACCTTCTTGTATGGAGTCCTGGAGCAGCATCTTGCACACGGATAGTTTCTTCTCTGAACAAAGAGGTCCACTTGGGGAAATCCCCATAGATGGATCGAATTTTGAAAGACCCCCGATCTTGGTTCCATTTGTGAGGGTTGCCTCTGTCGCACAATTTTGCTCCTATAGGATGAAAGACGCTTGTAGAGTCAGATTGTGCTGTTAAAAGCTATAGCCCAAGCCAACAGCTAGTCTACAAAAGGAGGTGGGAAGAGACCTGGTTCCCACTTACTTCATGTACCACATGACGTGCTTATTGTCCGTAACTTAAGAGTTCCAGAAGATCAAAAGTGATGCAGAGTGGAGTGCCCTGATTAAAGCAAGCTGTGACAATTTGAGGCACTGCTATCTGTGCCATGGAAAATAGGGCAGGTCATGTGTGGCATCTGCCAGAACAGTTAGCTGGAGCTTTGTAATAGTTGTGTCACCTGACTATCACACCAACTTGTACAGATGCTAGAGCTGGAGGTGTATCGCGGTTGTGATAGATGCAACGTTTTGTGTTTAAACAAAGAAATATGAAAGGGAAGAGAAAGATGTCGGAAACTGTTCTATAAATTTTTAAATACTGCAACAGATCTCAGCCAAGCTCTGAATGTACCAGAGTCAGGTTATCAAAAGTGAATTCTATAACCAGCACTGAAAGGATAGAACTCACAACAGCTTGTTTTGTCTTTGGAACCGGATATAAAAATTTATGACAGTCAGTTCAGTTAGTTGAGCTAGTGGAGTTCAGTTCACTCTGTTAGAAGCTCATCACCTTGCCTTGTGAATGCAAGCATCTCCGCATCTAATCTTGCCTTGCTGTATTAAGTTAGCTAGGGAACAGTTAGTCTTCTGATCCTCGGGAAATACATTGAGATGAGTTAAGTACTATATTTCTGCATCTGTTTGAATCCATTTTTTTTTTTACTTCTCCTGTGATTGAAACTGATGTTTACTGTATTACGATGTTTAGTATTCTCATGTTTATTAAATATTTTTCTACCTTTCATTGTGGCTGGTCTTTTACAGAAGACTTAGAATCTTGAGTATTTGTGCTTATTGCAGTGATGCCTTGGCCACTCCAAAAAGCCTGGCTGCTCTTGTTGCATACTACCATTTAAGTTATTGATTTTACTCAGTATAACTGAACACCTCTGCAAGAGCCTGACAGTGGGTGGTAGTGAAGTTAGTCTGGGCAGAAGGGGCACAGCTAGTAAATTTGTAACTGCCTTTCCTGGGAGGGAGGGAGAAAAACTAATACCCAGGTGTGGGTATGTCAGCTTCTGGAACTGGGACAGTGCTCCAAAGTGAGTCTTGCTTGGGATCGGGGAGAGAGTCCAGTCCCAGGTCTGGAGCAGATCCCTTGTGTGCTCTTGGGGTAAACTAAGTTTATGCAGAGAGTTGCATTTAAAATACTGTGCAAGTTCATTCCTATTTTCAGTAACAATCTCTCAATGTCAGTGGCAAGTATTGAGGCTCCTTCACTGCTGGCCTGGGATTACCAGTAGTGTAACCAGGGAAATTGTTTGTGTGACTCATTTCAAATGCAACTCTGGTGATCTTGGTTATTTAAATTCGGGTAAAGCAATTCTGATAAAGTAGACCTGTGGCTAACCATATAAAACAAAAAAAACTCACCACACACAACTAACACTGGGACTGCAACGGTTGTGGCAGAAGAAAGGTAGTCTGGTTTGTCTGAGTTGATGCACACAAGTAGACTTAAGTGAAAATTACTTGCAGCTAGCTCAATTTGTTTCCAATACCTTTCACTTTTGGCTAAAGTGTGTTTTCGCATTAGGACTGGGACTGCAATTCTAGTGAGTAGAAAGGTAGCCTGGTCTGACAACTGGAAAACACACAGGGAGGCTTAAAGCGAGAATCAGCCAGAGGGCTTTTTATGGACTTGGTAGTTTGCACTGAAGAGCTACAAGTTCCAAGATAATCTGTCTAGTGGAACGTTTACCTGGTCTGAGTTTGGAAGCATTCCAAGGAGCTCAAAGTGTAGTAATTTATTGGCCAGAGGAGACAGTTTTGCTGGTTTGCTATAAACAAGGTGGTTTGTGGAGATGGCCACTGAACAATGGTGGTACCCTGTACAGTAGCAAACCTATAAAGCTAGTATTTAAGACTAACCTGAAACACGAAGTCTTTACAAGGAACTAAGCTTTGATATGCTAATTAGCTGCCCTAATAGCAGATCATAGCACTATCCAACATCTAGCCTCAAACCTAGACATCACTCAGGTGACCCCCTGTAAAACCAAGCCTCTAAACCATAACAGCCAGATAATACAGGTCCTGAAAACATAAATTAGCAGTTTCCTAACCTCTATGGCCAGCCTGGCAGAAAAAGGTATCCGGAGGAGATTTAGCAATTGACATGTTCTCAGACAACCTTGTAATCCTTAAACTATATCTATGAGATGTACATACACAACTTCCTTGATGGCAAAAAAGGCAGTCAAAAATGCACACTAGCTCCTTCACACATACTGCTCACCACACAGAGCTTATGTTGGGGAAATTAAAACAAACCTCTCTATACCTCAAAGACCTCCTAAGCCATTAAATGGCAGCACTTACTCTCAGGTATCACTAAAGCACACACCAAAGCCACCATGCAACACCACAAGCCTATACCCAATGACCCCCCCCCCCCACCACCAAGAACAAAGCCCATAAGGCAGGCAAACACTACCCATTACTCAAGTTATAGGGGAATCCATCGTAAGACACACACACATACCACTTTAACCAGGCTGGACAGAACAGTTAGTTGTTTATCTGGAGCAAGAACCCATAACATGAAGCAATACTTTCACGCATGCACTCAAGTCACTGTACCATGGGTACCAATACGAGTCTGGTAATTTACACCCATGTGGACTATGAGAAAGACGTACCTTACTGGACTATAAGAGATACATTGTGGATATCTTTATATTCATCCAAGACGAGCATTCAATCTTCAACAAGGATGATGCCACAGTAACAAAACTGATTTGAATACCTGGCCTAGTTTCTAGTGTCAATCCAATATCTAAATCAGTACTGACAAACATGTTGCTTTGTCAATGGTCTGCAACTGCCCCCAATGGTCTTTGACATCGGCTAAAACTTTGCCTAAAAAAGGCTTCATGGTGATTCAGAGTATCAAAATAAACTCAAAGCAACCTTAAAAGGCATTACTGCTCAATGCTCACAGCCTAAACAAGAAACTCCACATTCTACAAGTTCTACTCATCCTGGAGAATGCAGACATTTATGACATTACCAAGGCTTAGTTTAAAGCAGCTAAAGGCTACAGTTTCCATACATTTAGACCAGCAGCAGCACAGACAGGGGCTGAAGGAGAGTGTCTCACTCTACATTAACCAACCTGAAACTGTGTTACCAAGCAAGATAATGCCTTGGAGTTCATCCATGTCCAAGTCTCCAGAGACAATGATCCTTACCATGTCCTGGGCAGCTACAGGTTACCCTCTATGACCCATGAAGCTTGCAACTTTTACCAAAACCTACTAGAGGTGCCCACCCTCTACACACACACTATTCACTGGAGTCTCTCTCTACACATTGTGAATTAGAAACAGTGTACATTTCCAAGGCTTCAAACATAAACATCATGGACTAGACAATGCAATCTAGAGGATCAAACTTACAGGAACTGGTAATCACCAACATTTGAGAATATTGCTTCCCCCCACCCAGTCACATCCAGATTGGCGATGATAGACCACAAAGCAGTCTCCCTTAAAATAAAAAGGAACTCAGAAAACTCAACTTAACCCACAACAGTCAGGAACAGTTCTAAAAGCAAACTGCAACCTATTAATTGAATTAGTCAAAATTCATGGCATCCCCAAACCCCAAGAACAGTTACCCATGCAGATTGCTTAGGTTGTGACTGTTTTAAAGATGTTGGTGTAAAAAAAAAAGGGGGGGGGCAGGATTTGAATAATTTATGTAAATTTGCTTCGGTCACATAATATATATAGCAATATATGTGAAGTACGTTTAATTCAATACAGTTTGATTATTTTTATATAAATGTAAAATTGCCTATGCCACAAGCGATAAATAAGTGTGTAACAAAAAAATCTACAAGCATGTAAATGGTTACATTAAGGCTTCTGTGCCTACTGTAACAAGACTTCACTGACAGAACCCTTACCTTAAGGTATACAACAAAAGTTATGGCCAAAATGAAAGAGCAACTCAGAGTTTCTTGGGTGGTTAAACTGGACAGCCAAGTCCAATCATGAGATCAGGATAGCCTCCCAGGCCAAGGACAAATCAGCAATGTCAGGAACCTTAAAGGTTAAGCTCAGCAGAGGGCACAACCAGTAATAAATAGCACAACCTTCACTGGCCAGGTGACAAGGGATGATCTAGTGGCTGATAACTTACATGTAACTTCATCCCCCACTATCCCCCATGAAATCCCTTCCAACTTAATCCCCCACTATCCCCCATGAAATCCCTTCTAACATATCACCTATGCAAACAAGGAGCAAGTCCTGGTGTCACTCACCAAAGCCAAAAACACTGCTTCAGTTGACTCCAATAACATCCTTGGGGGCCATCTAAATAGCCTAAATCATGACCTAGCAAGCTACTTGAGGCACTCCATCTACAGTCACAAAACAGGTTACATGCAAGGTGAATGGAGGGCTGCAATGGTCATTCCTCTTCATAAGGGTGGACCATAAAATAGCCCCATCAATTTGAAAAGTTTGATATGCAATGCTATGAAACAAATCATTGAAATGGACACTGGGAACCTAAGGACACTGGACCCATCCCAATTTGGATTTAAGGAAGGTATTTCCTACTCAGCTTGGTAGACTTAAAGAGGGTCACCAAGACTATCGAGAAGGGGAAAATGGTGCATACTGTCTACCTTGATATGGGTTCCTCGAGTGGAGCTTGATTTGCAGATATGCAGCAGTCCCATCAAGGTGGGGTCCAAGATTGCTTTGCATGCCAGACAGAGGTCACCTCTGAGTAGTCTGAAGGAGACTGTAGAGGGACAGTGCCTTTAGCCTGTGTAAGGTAGATGTTTGAGGCCCTGGATTCTCCTGGTGAGGAACCTCTGTGGTCTCTCCAGCTGCTGCATGTGATTTGTGAGGTACATGCAGAAAGGGGCACTACACTCAATAATAGGCCTTAAGGGAAAAATACAGGGATGTCGTTATGACCACCTTGCCCTATGATGAGATACCCTTACTAATGGAGGTAGGCCATGTGGAAAGCTTTCCATACAACGGAGGCAATATGGTGGTCAAAAGTCTGTTTGCTATCAACCTGGGTGCCCAAGTACCTCACAACTGACTGTGTGCTTAGGAACTTGTTATTAATGTGATAATTTGTGGGGACGTGCCTCTCCCCAATGAGGATGATGAAACATTTTTTGGCATTTAGCTGGAGGTCATGTTTCTGGCACCAGTCATACATTTGGGAAAGACCCTCTTGCAGGATGTCCATATTACTAGGGGAATTTATTACCACACCCAGCTTGCAGTCATCTGCAAACTTAGTCAGCCACAGCCCACTGGTTGAGTCTGTACCGCAGAAAAGTATATGCCAAACAAGGGCCCCAAGACTGATCCCTAGGGTATACCACTTGTTACAGGTAGACTGCTCGAGGTAGCTTCCCCTATTTTGACTAGGTGGGTTCCATCAGTGAGCCAGTTACCCATCTGGTAGTGATAGATTAATGCCTAGTTGAGAGTTTACCTTCTATACCAGAGTGGGGAATACTAACAAAGGCTTTAGCCAAGTCAAGGTAGGTGATGTGCAGAGTCTTCCCCTCATCCATGGCTTTGGTAACAGTCTCAAAGAAGTCGACCAAATTTATCAGGCGTGACCTCCCCTTGACTAAACCAAACTGTGTGGGATCAAGTGTTTGGAGGTTGCCAATGTCCTTGTTAATGAGGTCCATGATAATCTGCTCCATGGCCTTGCAGATCTGGCTAGTCTGACTGGTCCAAGTTTCCCGAATCAGTGGATGCTCCATCTTTGTGCAAAGGGATGACAGTGGCTGTCCTCACTTTGGTTGAATAGAATGCCTAATGGTACTGCAGGTTCCCATCCAAGTTTGTGTAGGATGTAGCTGGAGATGTTACCTGGTCCCATGGAGGCTGTATTTTTTGCCTTTGAGAGGGCAGTGATTACTTGCTCCCTAGAGACAAAGGGGAGGGGGGGCAGGTGCTGGAGGTGTCCCAATTTACTGAAAAGGGGAGGGGGAGGGGGCAGGTGCTGGGGATGTCCCGATTTACTGAAAAGGGGGGACAGCAGGGTGAAGTTTTCACTGAACTTGTCTGCCAGCAGGTTGGCTATATCTACGGCGTTTGTGTAAGCGGTGTCCTTGACCACCAGTTCTGACCACATCTAGGTGGTTCCTTTGAGACTGCGGACATATGCAAAGAAAGCCTTGTGATGGTCTTTTAGTAGATGTGGCCAGTTTGGACTAGTTTACTTTGGAAGATTTCACTACTGCTCTTATTTGCTTGTTCAGACTGAGGAGAGAGATTGCTTCCAATTAGGCACCTGCTCCTTCTTGGTCCTGGACAGCAGGTTTTTCCTTTTATTAGAGTTTACTTAATGCAAATATCCATCAGACAGGTTTACTCTTCCTTGAGGATGATTTTTGTCCTGTGGGGTATTCCCAATTCCATGCAGCTATACAAGTGCTCGTATAACATTTTGGTGTAGGTTTGGACATGTGTGCCAGTTCCTATGGTGGGGGAGGGAGCTGTGAAGCTGTTTACACCTTCCCTCAGGAGGTTTTAATCCGCTTTAGAGAAGTTTTTTTGTTTGACCCTATCTAGGGGGTGGGGGGAGATTGGGACTTCAAAAGTGACTGCTTTGTGGTCGGAGCTTACCAAGGAGAATGACACTGTAGGGATGCTGCAGTGGTTACTCCCGTTAGTCAATACCCAGTCCAAGATATTTTCAACTCTTGTGGGGGTGTCAACCAGCTGATCAAGGCATGTGCATTGATGAAATCCAGGAATCTCTGGGCATTTGTGTTTTGGCATGAGTAGTTCTTCCAGTCTACGGTTGGATATTAAGTCGCCCAGGATCAGGGTAAAGGGCTGAATCCTGATAGATTTGAAGAGGTCCAGAAAGGTTAAATGGGCATCTTGAGTCAAAGTCGGGGGGGCCTGTAGCTAGCTATGATTTGAATAGGGGTTTTGCCAATGGTTACCTGCACCTGGAGTGTCGTGTGTCACTGTTTGCCCAGCCTGATGGTTAGGGGTCTAAATGTATAACAGGATAAGTAACCCGATAATGCTGGGGTGCTCCCCAGCTTTGAACCAGGTTTCTGCAACTGCACTTATGTTGGCATCTTCCCAGGTTAAGAATGCTTGCAATGATTGCAGTTTCATGTTTAGACTCCTAGTGTTTAGTAGGTTCCTATTAGAAAGATGAAAACGCATTTTGTCAAATGCATTTTTGTCGACACATGTAGGGTGAACAGGCAAAACAGCGAAGCTGCTGTTCAGCAAATTCTTTCCCTGGGAAAGTTGCTTGACCACTTCGTTGCTTTGTTGTGTTCTGAAGTGTAGAGTGGCCCCTTGTCTGGTACAGCTCCAGAGCGTGACTGTGCAACAGTTACTGACCTTAGGGCTAGGGTGCGGGTTAAGGTAAGTGCATATGTATGAAAGTGTTTGCGTCAGATGTATAGCCGAGTTACGTATGTGTTTTCAGTTTACTTTTGTTTTGGGGGGGTACAATTAGGGTTAAGGTAAGTGTGTATGTGTTTGGAACTGTTTATGTAAATGTGCGAGAGTTACCTTAACCTGCACCCTAACCTTAAGGTCAGTAAGTGCATATGTTTTAAAATGTTTGTTTTTCGTTACATGTATGGTTGGGTTACGTGCATGTTCATTTAGTTGTTTACTGGTTTCTGGGGGGATACAATTAGGGTTAGGGTATGTGTGTATGTTCGGAAGTGTATAATTTTTTTTTGGGGGTGGAACAGCGATTTCTTTCCCTAGGAAAGAAATCGCTGTTCTGTAGTTGACACTTTCAGCCTTCACTGAATATGTGTCTATGAAATACCATTCGCTGTTTTCAGTGTTTTAATATAAACCCATGTTTAGCAGCATGACCTTTAATTTGCATTTTGATGCATTTTTCATGTTGGTAGTTTTGACCTCATGGCATGGCATTGCCTAAAAAAGGGCACCATGAGGAGGCAAGAGCCTTTACGTACAAATTCTCAGATCTAGGCATAAATTCCTACATAACCCCTTGGCTAGCTCAAAGACAGGACTCTGAGTCAAGATCTGTGAGACCACCTCCACCAAGAGACCTGTCACCAGTGGAGCACCCCAGGCCTCCTTATTGTGTCCACTCCTATTTGGCATCTACTTCTCAGAAGTAAAAGGCCAAGGTCAAAGGCTTCAGGCCCATAGGTTTGCAATGATTAAACTGGGCTTCCATTCACAACAGTGACATCTTACAAGCATGTCTAACAAATTGCTGGTGCCAAAGCCACCGATTAAGACTCAACATGAAGAAATACATGGATAAAAATTAGAAGTTATGTACCTACCATAACGTTCCATGTTAGTTGTCTTCTCTCGCCTTCTTTCTTGCTGGATGGGTTCGGAGCCGAGGATCGGCTCCGAACCCATCCAGCAAGAATGAAGGCGAGATTGACAACTTAACATCACCCTTAAGAGTTTGCTTTGACAGTTGGCGATCTGGGAACATATGCAGACAATCTGGCCTTCAACCACATACCCAAGATAGTAAGAAAATCTTTTTACATCAACTCAAAAGCAAGAGTATGGCATCCATGTCCAAGAAAGATAGTACCACTCTACTCAGTGCTCATTAGTCCCATCAAATACAGTGCCCTCTTTGGCACGTACCTAACCAGGCACCTGCAACAGCTGGAACACCCTCACAGGATCCACACCAGGAGAATCCAGGTAAGAATAAATTGTCCTACACAGACTGCCTCTCAATGTAGTACAGAGATAGGGCCTTAATGCAATCTATGCCCAACACACAAGGCATCCTCAGATTCAGCAGAGATGGATTTCTTGGTGCTAATTTCATGGATGTGCACCAGAAACACTATAGCCAAGGAACTAAACTTGGCCTGCAACAAACAGAAATTGGACAGACTGAAGCGTCTCAAAAGGATCCCCACACTATGGAATAAGCTCCAATCCACAGGAATACGAATTCATCCCAGACTAATAACCAAGATGGACCACCAAAAGCTGATATATGAATAAAAAAACATTTCTCATAAAAATAATAAGACCTTCCTGACAGTTGCCATTCCCCAGATCCATGGAATTAAAAAGTAAAATCATCCAATCACGTATCTCAAAACAGCTGTATACAAATCAGAGACTAGAACATTTTTGAAACCTGTTCTGAGGGGGTACAGACCATGTTCTAGACTGATTGGATACAGCTGTTTTTGAGATGTGACTGGATGATTTTACTTTAATTCCATGGTGGCATGCATTACGGTAGATCTGAGGAAGGGCAACATTCTGAAAGCACTTCTCGTTTTTATGATTTTTATTAAAGTTTTTATTCATATATCAGCTTTGGTGGTCCATCTCGGTTGTTTGTTATTGTTGGAGTTCATTTACAAGATTTGACTTTTGGTGCTAACTGGCTCTCTTTTTGCCTATTCATCCCAGACTATTTAAAAGAAATCTTGATCACTACATTGGGAAAAATCCCAAATTTATTCCTGGTCTACCACCCCATGTCTTCGATAGGCAGAGGCAGACAGTAAAGCAAGTTAATATATTCACCCCCCCAATAAACCTTAGTGACCTCTTTTACTAACATGCACCATCATATGCTTATCCACGGAACTCTGGGAGAATAAACTGGGTTGGGTCTATGCTTGTAAACACCCTGGTGGTAGTTCTTAGTACAAGTCTTTCAGCTTTTCCCGGTTAGGGGTCGCCACAGCAGAACTCTGGTCCACTTATGATTGGCAGTGGATTTTTATGGTGCCGAGTTGCCAGCCCGACACCCAACCTTCAAAAGAAGGCAATCCCATTCACGCTCGCACCTACTTGCATGTCTTTAGCATCACTCTGCCAGAGAGGACATGCAGACTATACACAGAAGGTACTCCAGCCGAGAATCAAACAGGAGAACCTCTTGCTGTGAGGCGACAATGCATCTTAGTATAAACCTAGAAAACTATTATAGGCTCAAAATGCAGATCTTGGTTACTGCATCCCAAAGTAAATTTGATCAAAGGGAGGAACTAACTGTAGTAAACAGGAGAATCATCTCAGCAGACATTTCTGGGCAAGATTCCTTGGTTTATTAACCAGAGAGTGCTGCTTATTTAGCTGTGAATAAATTGAACAGCACAAAGTCTACAATGCATTAACTAGGAATACATTTTAATTTTTTTTTTGCAGGCACATCTATACGCATTGGGCTTCAGCAGTTTTCCTGTGCGAAAGTAATGGATTCTATTCTGCAGAAATATTTAAAAACTGAAGTCTGTAAAGACTCGTGGACATTTCTGCAGAAAAATCAGAGAGCTACATTTTGATAATGGTGATAATTTCTTAATAGATGTAAGAGATCTTTACACCTGCATACCACATCAGGAAGGAGTTGAATGGGTGAGTTCTATCCTCAGAAGGAAGGGAGCAACAATACAAGAAATCGACCTAGTAGAAATAGCTCTTGATATTCTGACAAAATTCACAGTCAAGCGAAAAGAAATGTAATCTCCAAAAAGCAGGGGTTGCTATGGGTTCACCTGTTGGTGCTAGTTTTGCAAACTTGATAATAGTTTATTGGGAAAAAATTAATCTTGAATGATGCCAAACAGCTGTACCAACTAACATATTACACCCGCTTTTTAGATAATATTTTTATCATCTTTAAAGGTAATGCACAACAGGCTAGTGAGTTTATCAACTACTTGAACCAAACCACACATTTCTTAAAATTCACATTCAACTTTAACAATGAAAGTATTGATTACCTGGACATCAAGTTGGTTAAAGATGCAACCAATGGAGGACTTAGTTTCTAAAATTTAGAAAGAAAACTTACTGCAATTCATTTTTGCATTTCACAAGCAACCATCCATTTGCACAAAAAAAGATCTATTGTGAAAGGACAGTAAGAGCCGCTAGAATGGTTTCACTTCATGATGATTTTATTAATGAATGTCAGTTACTTGCGACAATGTTCCAACAACGAGGGAATCCGGTTGAATTAATTGAGTCACTGGTCGAGGAAGTCAGAATAAAAAGATTTAATGGTGTATTTAAACTTATACTTAAAAGTGACAGTACACTATGTAACCTATTGAATACCCCCCTCTAGTCAAGTTACACAAGAAGTTGGACAAATTGTAGTCGCAACGAATGACAACTCAAATATTAACTACAATTGCAGTTTTATAACAATGTACAGTAAAGATGGTCCTAAAATAAAAACCATCTTGTACAAAAATTGTGAATTCATCAATAATGGTTTTCCTGAGAAACTAGGAACCCATCCCAACTTGATATTCAGGAGGGGTATTAATCTCAAGAATATACTAGAAAGTAAAAAAGTATTAAAATTCAGTAGAAATGTAGGTATGAACATTTGTGGAGCCTGCAGGTACTGTAAATATATGGAAGTAGGGACAACGTTCATAATCCAGGAACGAAGTTGTCACACTAGATTTGACTACAATTCTAAATCAGTAGTTTATTTAGCATTGTGCACATTGCGCATGGCATTTTGTATTGGGAAGACGGACCGACAGTTCCGTGACAGAGTTTATGAACACATCCACGATATAGAAAAACAACAAACAAATGCTTTAGCAAAACATGTAATGTTAAATGGAGGACACAAATTTAAGTTCAAAATAGACCAGATACTAACAGACCATAAAGGGGGTCCCACAGCCCTCATTTTAGAAGAGCGAGAATTAATTTGGCAGATGCGTCTTAACGCATTCTTTAATCCAGAGCCAATGAAAGTTGTAATATTGCCTGTCTGCTCAAACTTAAAGTATGAGCAGATAAAGTTTATTTTTTTCAGTATGTGAACAAAGTAACACATTTATTTTTATAATTTTAAATATTTTAAAAAAACCTGTATAAAATTGTGAACATTTCATAGTATTTACAGCTTTAATATCCTGGTGGTTATAGTAATTAATAGATGTCCGTAACCAATTAGTAGTTGGTGCCGATTGGAAGATCTGTATCATGAGGGAACTTTTTAAAAAGGTTATTTAAACTGAACTCAATGGTTTTTAAGTTTGTCTGAAGAAGTCACTGTACCGCAGTGACGAAAAGCGCTTTAGAAAATAAACTGTGGACTGGTTTGAAGTGTTGATGCACTTGTTTTTGTGTACAATTAGTTTTAGTATTCAGTTTGTCAAATTTCTCTAGGACTTTCTGCAGATGAGAAAAGCTATCAGCCACTTTCTGTAATGCTGCATTAGATTCCCTCAGCCTTCATTTGTCTACAGTGTCTAACCCAATTAATTCACGCATTGCTGCTGAGCTGCCCCTGAAGCAGACTTGCCTAGTTGACTGCCCCAAGTTGTTAGCAAATGCACAACACACCTCATCTTTTTTTTTCTCAAATATTTTTATTTTCAATTAAAACATTTACATATCTTTAAATATCATTTTAAACTATATACAATATTTACAATAGCCTGACTTTCAATAACATACACTATGTTATTAAATTATACACAGTTATTAAATATAGAATTAACAGATCAGTTAGAGATACAATATTGTATTACTGCAGAGTGTCCAACAAAGCTATAACTTTCTTCCAAGGATTATTTAACAATGGCCTGGGATAGATTCATAGTTCTTTGATTTTTATTTCCATCAATGCAGTTGCCTTCAGTGAAGTGTAGAATTCTTCCAAAGGTCAGGGTGCACATCTCATCTTTTGACTACAAACCTTTCAGGTAGCTACAAATTGGTGCTTCACAGTGTGTTACTGGACTATGGACCCCACCATCCTATAGTTTAAATGGATTGCTACTGCATTTTCAATAAACACAGGTTTCAAAGGAGAGGTTCACAACTGAAAAGTAATGTCAGGGTTTTCCGTTCATCAAATGACAAATTTAATGATAAAAAAAAAAAAAAAAACTACTTGGCTGGTTTAAGTTTAAATCTAAACCCAAGTAATCATTGTAGAATTAAAAGAAAACAGTAGAGACTGACAAGTTTGAACATTTTAGGGTAACTGGGGAAGAGACAAAGTAATGGGATATTATTATGTCTGTGGCAGTGGGGATCTAGCCCATTTACCCTATCTAGACACTCCACTTGACCAGGATCCATCTCTGACCCCAGCTAATATTTTACACAGTTGCTGTAACCTACAGCTAGTACTGACTGTTCTGAAGACAAATGGATTCTACAAACAAAACTAGCTTTTCCTCTATAAAAGGGATCCTGTGAAATAATGTGTATCCTTGGGAAGACAGAGATACCTTTTCTATAGTCCCTTAAACTCCTGGAAATGGCTGTGCCCCATCAGACAGACACACAGACAGACACACAGACAGACACACAGACAGACACACAGACAGACACACAGACAGACACACAGACAGACACACAGACAGACACACAGACAGACACACAGACAGACACACAGACAGACACACAGACAGACACACAGACAGACACACAGACAGACACACAGACAGACACACAGACAGACACACAGACAGACACACAGACAGACACACAGACAGACACACAGACAGACACACAGACAGACACACAGACAGACACACAGACAGACACACAGACAGACACACATCTTCTACATTTATGGTAAGTGTACACAACTGTACTATGTTCTTCATGTTTCACTGTTGCAGTCATCTCATTTGGGTAGATTCCCAAAGCCAAGGATGGGAGGAAGCATTTATATAGCATTATGACCAGCTAGAAGGCCCTGCAAGGACTGCAGTGGCAAAGCCAGCTCTGGAGTTGGAGAAAATTGGTAAATGGTAATGCTTGGTGAAAATATGTACAGAACTCCAGGTAGCAGCTTCTAGGATGTCTCTGGTAGAGACACCTCTGAGGAAGGCTGTAGAGGTAGCTGCAGCCCTGGGTGAATGGGGTCTAATCCCCTGTGAGATGGATTTTCCATGGTGCTTATAGCAGAAATTAATGCAATGGCCTATCCATTTGGAAATGGTTTGCTTTGAAATGGCCTTCCCCTCTGCCCCTGCAGCAAATGCCACCAGCAGTTGTTCAGATTTCCTTTGAGGTTTAGTCCTGTCAAAGTAAAATCTAAGTTGTCTGTGTACATCTAAGGAATGTAGTCTGTTCCTCTGTTCTGTGGATTAGAAAAGAAGGCTGGCAAATGAATGGATTGATTAAGAGCCACACTGGATACCACCTTGGGCATGAAGGAAGAACGGATCCAGAGGGACATCCTGCCCGCATGAATGATGCAAGTATCCACTGCCGTAAGGGCCTGCAATTCAGATACCCTTCTTGCTGAAGTGATTGCTAAAAGGAAAGCGGTTTTCCAAGAAAGGAATTTTAACTCTGCAGCTGGCTCAAAAGGAGGAAGAGGGAATTTTTCCAATACAAAGTTAAGGTCCCAGGCTGGAGTTGGGGCTCTCCTGAGTGGCAAGTGTTTGGCCCCTCTGAGGAACTGCTTAAGCAGTGGGTGAGAAAAGGAGGGGGTGGTTCTGTGTTGTAATGAGCTGAAATGGCTGGGGCATGAATTTTGATAGAGTTAAAGGAAAGGCCCTTGTAAAGCATCTCAGTTAAGTATTGAAGAATCAGAGATAAATTGGGCACTGCTGTGGCCATCCCTTGAGTTTGGTTCCAGGCACAGAATCTTTTCCATTTTTCAGCATAAGACTTTCTAGTACTAGGCCTCCTTGCCTCCAAAATGACATCCAACACTTGTTTACCGAGGGATAATAATGTAGAGATAAGGTAATTAGCCAGGCTGCCAGGTTCAGGGTTTGAAGCTGGGAGTGCAGAATCTGGCTCTCCTGCTGTGACAACAGGGTAGGGGTCTGTGTCAGGTGCCATGGAGCTAGCTGTGAGACACTGCGCAAGAGGGGATACCAGTGTGGGTGTGTCCAGTCGGGTGCAATCAGTATAATCCTTGGTTTGTCCCGTTTGATCTTTAGTAGTACTTTTGGAGAGGAGAGGCAGAGGAGGAAAGGCATAAACTGATAGATTTTTCCAGCTGAAGGACAGAGCACCCACTTTCCAAGCTTGTTTGTGGAGAGTCCTGTGCAGAATTTGTCCAATTGGCAGTTCTGGGGGGAGGCAAACCGGTGTATATCTGGGTCCCCCCCATTTGTTGATAAACACATTGAAAGTCTTTGGTTCCAGTTTCCACTCGTATGTGTCCATGAAATTTCTGCTTAGTTCGCCTGCCAGTGCATTTAGTTTTCCTGGCAGGAATTGAGTCTGTAGATTTACTTGGTAGCTGAAGGCAGTGTTCCACAGAGCCATGGCTAGTCTGCAGAGGGGGTAAGAATTGGTAGCCCCCTGCTTGTACCACTTAGTGTGTTGTCAGTCTTTACCATTAATTGTCCTGGAAGAATGTGGTCCTTGAAGGCCGTCCGAGCATTCTGTACAGCCAACATTTCTTTTCTATTGACATGCAGGTGCATTTGACTTGGGTTCCATTAGCCCTGAATGCACTTCCCTGCCAGGTGAGCCCCCCATGCATGGTCTTACGAGTCTGTTAGGGTTTGGGCGGCAGGGGGTAGAGAGTGATAGTCCCTTGTTTTGGTGGCAGGCCTCTGCCCAACAAAGGAATTCGTACAGTAGGAATCATTGCTTCTAGATCCAGAGAATGTTGACACCATAGGCACTTTAGATATCATTGTAGTTTCCTCATATGCAGTCTTGCATATGGAATTAGTAGAATGCACGAGGCTATGAACCCCAAGGCTTGCAGTATTAGCTTGCAGATAGTAGGGTTTTTGTGGCCACTAGTTTGAAGTTGTAAGTTGTCAAATGAATTTGTTTCTCTGGCATGAGGAAAGCCATCTGGGAAGCTGTGTTCACGCTTGCTCCCAGAAATATAATTTGTTGAGAGGGTACCAGATGCAATTTTTCATTTATGGTGTACCCCAGACATAACACCTTTTGTACAAATGCCAGATGATTCAGAAGTATGTCCTGGCTTTCTGCCTGAATTAGACAATCGTCCAGGTATGGGTATATTTTAATATTTGTTTGCCTGCAAAATGCAATGACTGGAGCTAGCACTTTGTGAACACCCTGGGTGCAATAGATAAGCCAAAGGGCAGTGCAGAGAACCGATAGTGCATGTAGCCTGCTTTGAAGCATAGGTATCTTCTGCAAGATTACCTGACTGGGATGTGCAGGTAGGCTTCCTTTAAATTCAGTGTTGCCAACCAGGCACCATTGCCTAGCATAGGAAGTAACTGGTAAAAAAAGTTAGCATCTTGAATTTTGGAATCACCAAAAAGGTGGTAGAAAGGTCCAGGAAAGGACGCCATGAATTGTCTTTCCTGGATAGAGAGAAAGAGAAAGAGAGAGAAAGAGAGAAAGAGAGAGAGAGAAAGAGAGAGAGAGAGAGAGAGAGAGAGAGAGAGAGAGAGAGAAGAGAGAGAAGAGAGAGAAGAGAGAGAGAGAGAGAGAGAGAGAGAAGAGAGAAGAGAGAAGAGAGAAGAGAGAAGAGAGAGAGAGAGAAGAGAGAAGAGAGAAGAGAGAGAGAGAGAAGAGAGAGAGAGAGAAGAGAGAGAGAGAGAGAGAGAGAGAGAGAGAGAGAGAGAGAGAGAGAGAGAGAGAGAGAACTTGCTTTTGAGCCTTTGCCCACTGATTTGGGGGGTAAATCTGGCCAACCGTCTGGTGTTGGTAACATGTGGAAGTGAAATCTGTATCCTGTATATTTAAAATACATCTGTCCTGGGTAATTAGTTCTCAGTTTGCCTGCAGAGCAATCTTTCCCCCAAAGGAGCAGTCAGTTGAGAAGTGCTTGGAAGTTTTAAAATTAAGTCATTGAGACAGTTTACCATAGAGGGGAGTCTTACTACTCCCAGATTTGGAAGTGGGAGCCCCCCACTGCTTAGTCCTGTGCATACCCTGGGACTGAAGCCTGGGTGTTCTGCTGGTTCTGGGTTTGGACTTAGGCCTGGAAGAGGCAGGAAAGGACCAATTCTTAGAGGGCCAATGCCTACTAAATCTTGGAGGCTGTACTTGTAGGAAATTTAACAGTTTGCATAGATTTAGCTTTTTCCTCCATCTTTTTAAGAACTTCTTCTGCTTTGTTGCAAAACAGGTGATCCTGATTTAAGGGAGCATCCAGCAATTTAGCTTTAAAATGATCTGGCACGGATTGTTCCTTAAGCCAAGCAGCCCTGCAAGATACCTCTAGAGAATCAAAACCACATTGCAAAGTATGTTTTCCAACCTATTCACAGAATGCATTAAATCCTGTAAATCCTTGTTTTCAGCACAATCAGTAATCATTTTCTGTTTAAGCAATCCAATATGATGCTAATACTTAACACATGAAACTGGCAGTTTAAGGCCCTAATAGCCAAGGTTGAAGAAGTGTACACCTTCTTAGACTCCAGGGCACAGCATAAATTGGGTATCAGAGGGGGTAGGATTTTTGACAGTAGTAGCCCTAATGCCCTTGGGTCCCTGTGAAATGGACTCAGGATCTGCAGTAGGAGTTTTAAAAAGGAACTTGAGAGTCAGGAACCCCATAATATCCATCAGATTTTCTGGGAGCAGGAGGTAGAGAGTCAGGGGCAAAGCTAGATTCTGAAGAGACCAACAATGTCTAGTACAGGAGGAATACCTAAATGCCTGTGCTGGGGCAGGAATAAGAAATCCCTAAGCCTCTTTTTAGAATAAAAGTAATCCTGGCTTTCCAACGAAAATGCTAAGAGTATGCAAGGTTTCACCAAAAGAGAAATCCTCTGGGGGGGGGGGGCAGAGGGAATAGATTCCTCTGCATCAGAATCCTCATAGATAGATAAGGGTAAATCCTGGTCAGAGGAAACAGAAACCTGGTCAGAAGTATAAGCAAATTCAGTCCTAGGAGGGGGAAGGTTGGCTTCCCCTGATTAAAAGTAATAAGGCCTTCAGCCATTTTTTTTTTGGCACAGAGACCTGACCATGCGGTCTGGGCGTCTGTTTTCTAGGCATGGTTTGAGTTTTAGGCCTTGAAGATGGGAGTTTAATATGCAAGTCAGTAGGCATGAATACACCCTCCGAAGCCAATGTCTGCACAGCGGCTCTGGACCCATCCGAGGTAGAAACATCCGCAGGCTCCACAGTTGAAGCATCTCATGGCATACCGGACACTGAATGCGTCTCAGTAGAGGCCTGTGAAAGCACCTCAGTGAGCACCTGTGAACTGGCAACAGGCTTAGAAGCGTAGTCAGCAGCTTTGGACCTAGACAGCCTGTCTCTATCTTTATGTTTTTTCGGAATGTTGGTAGTCGGATGGCTTGTCAAAGACCTATCTGGATAATTGAACAGAGTACCAAAATATTTAGAAGCGAAAATACAGACGAATAGTTCGTTGCTTAAATAAGGCACAAAACCGACAGAGGTACATCGTGGTCAGGGCCTAGGCAAGGAATACAGTATGAATGAAAATCTTTGAGGCATTTGCTTTCCACAAGTAATACAATTATTGGACTTTTACATCAGTTTCGAGCAAGAAAAAAAAAAAAAAAAAAAAAAAAAAAAGTTTCCCCAATGGGGTACTTGGCTTTAAAGACATACATTCTGAAACTGAAACTCGAAAGTTTCAGGTGTCGGCCGACTGGCACTTCGGAACTTCTGCTTCAGGCACTGCACAGCAAGAAAGACTGATATAATGGCGTCAGCTGTATGCTTTATACCCAGACTACCTGACATCACAGAAGATGAGATAGCAACAGACGCAGGACCCCAAGACTTTGATAATCAGGCCGACTGAGGGTACTGCAAGCAGATAACCTAAATGTGATGACTGCAACAGTGAAACACTAACATCTTGTCTCCAAAATAACCCAGAGAGCAGATGCAGAGAGCCGACCTGAGTGACGTCAAACATCAAGCAAGGGGAGAGCAGGGGGGGGGTTCTACAACAAGCTTCACAGAGCTGCCAGTCCAAATGGTGCAGCAGTTTGCTGTTGCAGTTATGTTGGTCTCAGAAGGGCAAATTCCACAAGGAGCTGTAAAATTAGTTTTTACTTTGCAAAAAGGACAGGATTAATCTTCTCTGGTCTTCCTTAAACATGGCAGCAAAATGCTTGCCTGATAACAGCCAAAGCAAGAGTCAAAAATCTGACAAATGAAGGCACAAGCGCACTGGAGATGAAAAGGGATCCATATTCTGATGTATAGCCTGTATGGGGTGGTAGACATCATTTGCCCCTTCAAGTTTTTTGGGATTAGGACAGAATATCAACCATTTTACTCCGAAAGCTTTGGCTCCTGACTACCAATGGAAATGGAGCAGCCAGGCAGTTAAACTAAGAACCAGACATGTCCTGCCTCAAGGATGTGAAAGAAGGATCTTCATCAGCAACCCAAGAGCCTGCCTAGTAGGGAAACTAGGCACCTCTCTCAGCACTGAAGCCTGCTTAGAGGCTACTAAAATCACCAGAGCTCTAATGCCTGCCCCCTGGATGATAAAATGAAATAGAGAAAAATCTTAAATCAGTACAGCCAATACTGAACAAACGCATCTTAATGCAACTGGGAAGAATGAACAGGTACAGCTCCAAAATAAAAGTTGTCAAACAGCAATAGGAAACTACTTCAGCACAGCAGTATCACTTTCATTTTGGTATTTGTCAGAAGCACACATCACTATTAACGTGGTACTGTAAAGCTTTTTCTAACTAGAGAGTTGCGGTTAAACCAGTACAAGTATCACATGATTCAGATAAATGCAGACAACCTTAATATCTGCAGGCTGAACTGCTGCAACAGAATGCATGGCGTGATGTGAAGAAACTGCAGACGGGAGAAAATGTAAGTGGGACCATGAGTAAGAGGAGGTGCAAGAGCAGAGGTGCTGAAGGATTAGCCAGTGAAGTTTTATCCGCAGACCATTTCAGCCCAGGTGGTTAGAGTTTCCTCAACAGATCCTTATTCATCACCCTCAGAGAAAATTTTATCAAGCATATCTCCAGATTGGTAAATATTCTGATATTTCAGTACACCATAAAATAGTATGTTCTAACGGAAATAAGATACTAGTACTTGCAACACAGAGGCTCCAAGAGCTCCTGCTATCAGACAGGATAGAAACCACACCAACAAACCACTACTGCATCATCAGAAATGACGAAACCTAAAAAGGGGGGGGGGGTCGCTCTCCTCTAATCACTCACTCAGTCACCCCTTACTCTAAAGCTATTCCTATATTTGGAAATGCAGAATTCTAGCCCTCCTACAAGTAAACAGAATAAACAGACTAAACAGAATAAACAGAATAAATTTATCTGCATTGCCACCCTCTACATTCCCCAGAGACAATGTCCCAATCCTCAAGGACATCCTCTCCTGGCTCTCGACAATCACTAATGAAACTATAATCCTGGGGGATGTTAACATTAACTGGGATACAATTCAATCCCCAGCCAACTCCCTAAACATAAATCTTTACAACTTCACTCAACTTATTAACTCTACCAGACCTTCTAAAAAGACTTCCCTTGTGGCAGTACCTTAGACTGGATTCTAGTCTCCCATCCTCACATCTCAAACAGTGGTACTCTTCCAGACCCACTAGGTGACCACCTTCCTACTTTCGCCCTTAGTCTTCCCTCCTCCTTACTTTACCATACTTTCACTTCTACTCGATACCTAAAAAACTAACCCCAATGCTTTTTCAGATGTACTAAGAACCAACTTGAACCCACTAAAAACTCTACCCTTGGATAATGCTGCTGCTTACTTCAATAAAACCTTCTTAAACATAGACTCTTTTGCTCCCTGGAAAACAAAACACACTAAAAGCAACTCCGTCCCTTGGCTAACAAAGAATACCTTATCCAGCATGCGACTCAGTGATAAAGCTTGGAAACACTACAACAAAACTAAAACTAGCACTTCCCTTAATTACAAAACACACTGCAACAAAGTAAAAATAAACTTGTTTACTCAGATAGCAAAGCCTACTTTTCCACCCTCCAAACTAATCACAACTCAAAAATTCTGGGATGGAATCTCCTCTCTCCAGGTAAAAAAGAAAACCTCTACCCTGACCCCAAATGCCTCAGACTCTGTTAGCTTCTCAATTAAACAATTTTTTTTATTGACTCCATATCCAAACTATCATCCTTCACCAATAACCTTGCTTCTCTACATCAACCTTCAAATAACCCCTCCTCCAATACATCTACCACAACCTCCTCCCTGCTCTATGAACCCTATATCCCATCTCTACCATTAAAAAAAAAAAAAAAAAACTTCAAGCTGAAACCTTGTTCCAATGCCCCAAAAATACCCTCCTACTTCCTGAAAATAGCTGCAGAAGCCATTGTCTTCCCTATTTGCACCCTATTAAAATAAACTTCAGAATGCCATGTTCCTCAGCTCTGGAAATTATTCCACTCCATAAAGGAGGCAACGATAATGCAATTTCCAACTTCTGCCCCATCACTATTCTTGTCACCCATCTCAAAACTTCTTGAAAAATGCACACACTTTCAATTACTACCCTATCTTACAACCTTCTTACTCCTACAGAACATGGATTCTGACCCAGCCATAGTATCACTACCACCCTTCTCTTTCCTAGAAAGTAAGTCAAAGCCCACGACTCTGGTCATACTGCATCTACCCTCCTTTCAGACCTCTCTAAAGCCTTTGACACCATCTCTCATAACCTCCTTCTTACTAAGCTATCTAAACCAAATCCATCTTACTCCTCCATTAACTAGTTCACCAGTTACCTATCAAAATAGGCAACAAGCAGTTAAATGATCTACTTAATCATTCCAAAACACCCCCACTGGCGTGCCCCAAGGCTCAATTCTAGGCCCCCTTCTATTAACCATTTTCAATAATGACTTTCAATATGCCATCCCAAACACTAACCTCATCCAATATGCGGAGGACTCTACCATCTGTTCGGCAACATCCACTTCATTAACAAAATTAACCCAAGATGCCTTCTCTACTCAACAATGGATGGTAGACAACCATCTAGCACCAAACGCAACCAAAACTAAAGATACTTCACCCCTCAAAAATAGCACCCTTGATAAAAATTTTTTTTATCACCAGCCAAAATAACACTCCTCTGGAAACACGGTCTCCACTGCTAAACCCCTAGGAATTCTCATGGATGACCACCTAAGTTTGATAACCATCTTAATGCATATATATATAAAAAGAAAGAAATTTGGCATACTTCACCATAACAGTTTCATTTCTCCCTCTACCAAACGTGCTAATGCATCTCATTTATTATCCCTTCTCTCCTATATGGTGCCTCTGTCCTTACCAATCTGCAATCCTCACTCAAATCAACTCTCTCATCCAGTTACTATAAAATTTCAAAATTTGCTACTGGCCACAGATCTGATACCCATCACTACATCTCCTTACACCAAGTGAACTGGCTTGAACTACCCAATCAAGCCACTCTCCAGGCAAACATCTTCTTTCCTTCTGTCTGGAATTCTCTCCCACGTCATTGGAATTCTCTCCCACCCCTTCTCCATACCACTAACAGTCTTTCCATCTTAAAAAAAAAAAAAACCACCACAACAAACTTCACTCGCACCTAATCTCACAATGGGAATGCTCTTGCTCCCACCCAACATAATATCCATTACTACCATTCCTCTCTTTCTACAGTATTCTCAGCCTAGAATTTTCTGATGGAATTAGTTATCATTATACTATAACTTGATTGCAATGAGAATTTTTCAGGTACTTGCTCCACATAACACTAGCCAATTGCTGCAACTGATACTGTGTAATGCCTTATCAAGTATTTTGTAAACTGCTGTTATGTTTGTATTTTTTGCAATTACTTTGTATTAATGGAGCTTTTCTCCCCAGGACTCCATTGAAAATGGGCTCCTTATGGCCCAGTGGACCATCCTGGTAAAACAGACTGCAATAAATAAACTGCAGGTGTTACCAGGATAGGCAATTCAGTGGGGTCCTAAAGTGCCTCAGAAGTCCTGCCAATAAGCAAAAGCAAAGCAGATGCAACAAAACTGAACAAAAAATGAAGACTACGAGAGCAGTCTTGGACCTTTCCTTTATGCAAGATCTTTAACTTTGGTACCTATCCCACAAAACAGCTGGCTTTTCACAGAATGTGGATTGTAGCTAGAAAGCGCATTAGAAAACCCATTCCTATATCCTAACTGCTTCTTGACATGGGGGTAAAATATGTCCAGATACATATATCCCACACTACAGCCACATTGTCAGAATATATGGCAGGAGCACTCAATGAGGGAGGAATGTCTTGAAAAGCCAGCAAATTGTGGACCATCCACATTTCCTGCATACCTGGGTGGACTAACCTCTGCATACACCTTGCAGTGTCTGCCAGAGACAACTGCCCACTACCCCCAGCCCAAGATGAAGGGGTCTTACAGCTGTGAGAGGAAGGTAAAGACAGCAACCTGAAAAGACTATCCTTCAGCTTTGAAGATTCTCAGTTTGGAAGCTTGAGGCTAGAATTCTGAGGGACCACTGTAAACCCTCAAACGGTACCTGGCAAGAAAAAAAAAAAAAAACAAATGTCTGCCATAAGGCAGAACACCTTCAGGTAAAGGCTCACCTGAAGGTATCTGAGAGATTCAGAAAATATTTAATGCACGAGTATGCATTGTGCTAACATCGTAGGGGGATGGGAATGAAGCCAAAATGGAAAGGCTGAAAATTATTGGAACTAACCCAGAAGCTTAGGAAGCTCAACGCTCTTGTTCTGATATGCAAGTAGCCATCTTGGCATCCCAAAGAGCACATCTAGTCTCCTTGACAGTAACAGGGAGAAAAAAAAATCAACCATCCAGCATTAATTATGGATGGACACTGTTGAGGCCACCCATCCAGCATTAATTATGGATGGACACTGTTGAGGCCACCGAAGTCCACAATGGACCTAAAGTCCTTATTCTTTTTGGGAGACAAAATCTATACAACACCTAAACCTTTATTGATAAACAAGCTAAATGCTTCTCCATGTCAGAATACATTATCCAAGTGCAGTAACCATTTTTATTACAATCCATCATGTCACATGTATTAACATGAACAAACCCAATTTTAAAAACATGCTTTAATACATTTAAAAACTTGTGTACATATATAAACAATGCTAAAAATAGATTAACAATACTCTCAGCTCTTAACATTTTAACTTTAAAACAGGCCTTGCATAACTTTCATTCAACCCTGGATAGCCATCTGCATGCAGATTGCCGATCCATTTCTATTCAGTCTGTTTCAGTAACAGGTCACCAACTCTAACGTTTTAAAATTAACTCGACAGCAGCAAAATCAAAACAATGTTCCTGACCTTTGTCAGAGATTCTTGCACAAGGAGAGGTCTTAAAATCTCTCCTAATCTGACATATGGTCACAAATATCTTCTTGGTACAAGGTTGTTTCTTCCAATACAATGAATCATATGCCCGACAATTACCAATATAAACATTCTTGTTGCTCCATTTGGCATATGGGGATAGATTAATTTTGTGCACCCTGTTCCTAAGAAATTGTATAATCTACTTTGTTACCCACAAAAAGGGACAAACCAGTAAGGTTTCATTCCTCTAATTATATTTAAGTTTGTTCTTTATAACCCATCTTGGTTTTAAATTCTGTGGTTTCATATAGCACAATATGACTGTGCAACAAAATTACTCTTAGGAGTTTACTATGCTATCTACCACAAGTGCTTTAAGGCTAGCCATGCATCCCAAATTTGACAAGTTCTGGTACCCTTGATGCGTGTAAACAGGGGCTTAGGAGATTAACCATTTAAAAAAGGCTGCCTGTGTCCTGTAGAGACATAGGTGCCAAACCAGGCATGAATTTCCTGTTCATCCAATTGCCCAAGTTACACTTTTAGGTTATGGAGGAACTCTGGTTCATATGGATGGGAGGCCTGTTCAGAGATAGGGTAGTCTCCGGGATACATTCTTGTCTTTTCCGCAGGTCCTATATATAAAACTCAGGCAAGGTTTATGTCTTTTAGAACGGCAACTCTGTTCTGCAAATATGCAGGAGGTCCAGACTGGGGTCTGACAACACCCCGTATGGTAGGCATAGATCTCCCCTCAATAGCCTGTAGGAAACGGAATACATAGATAAGGCCTTGAGGTGATCTGCATAGGACAGGTTACCTGCACCCTGTATTTTTTGTGAGGAACCTCTGTGGACACTGCATTTGTTGAATATGCCTGGTTAGGTACACACCAAAGGGGGTACTGTACTCAATGACCGGTCTGATGAATGCTGAATACAGTGGGACAATGACTTCCTTGGACCTAGATGCCATACCTTTGGTTACAGGTTACACAATGGATTTCCTCACTACTGTAGACATGTGATGGTCAAAAACTAGATTACAGTGTTGCCACCCCCCCCCCCCAAGTACTAGGACAACTCTGAGGGGTGTCCTGTCAATATGTTCATATCGGGTTAGATAACTTCCAAAGGATAGCATTTTGCAATTCTTGGCAGTTTTTGTCCATGGCTCTGACATTTTAGGTCAGTCAGCCCTTCCTGGAGAACATTTGTGTCCGTGTGGGATTCAATGATGGCTCCTAATTTGCAATCAGTAAGCCAGACACCAATGACATTGGCCTGGAATTCATAGAAATAAAATGCCAAAAAGGAGTGGTCCCCAAGGATCATCCCTGAGGGATTCCACTTGTGACTGGACTATTTGTACAGGTGAACTCTTATTCTAACTTCTTGGGTCCCGTCTGTGAACCAGTTGGTTATCCATCAGGTGATAAGGGTTTAAACCTAACCTCCTGAAATAAACTATGCTTCAGTGAGGTAGGATGTCAAATGCCTTGGCCAGGTGAAGGTAGGCAGTGTTAAGCCATTTTGCCCTCATCAATTGCTTTGTTTTCCTTTTCATAGTCCTCCACCAGGTGGAGTATGCATGGCCTGTTCTAGTAGGGATTCTGTGCCATCTAAGACGTGCCACTGCCTAAATACAACATCTTGGAATTTTGTCACTGTGATGACTGCATGTAAAAGTATCACAATCCTCTCATTTATATCAACATTTCTCTTAAGTACTGTCATTACTGCTAAAGAATACTGGTCTAGTTGCATCTTAGCACCTCTTGAAAATCTATTTCTGTTCTTGGCTTTCTGTACTACACTCTATTCTGAAAATGTGTGACAAGATTGTCCAACTGTTTTCTCACTAATTTACCAGTGTTTAGAGAATAGGGAATGCACATAGTCACCAACCAGGGAATGCACAGTCACCAACCAGGGAACGCACATTCTCCAGCAGGGTGCTAATGTGCAATGCCTGCTGAAAAATAAGTCAGCTGCTTCACTGCAGCATATTAAGCTGCAATGGAGCTCTGACTAACAGAACATGCGCCATTTTTATGCTCGCCATGCCCAGTTTTTGCTGGTTAGAGAGTATAAAATAAGTGTGCACATGTAAAAGTGTACTTATGGATGTGAGCACGAGAGCAAGTGCGAGACTATGCTTTTACAGTCTTCATGAATGAAGGCAGAACCTGGAGTACCAATATTATATTACACTGGATTCTACAGCACTAGCTGAGGAGTCACATCAAAAGAAATGCAGGCTAGAAAGCTTGGCTCTTCCCTTGTGGTCTCACCTACTTCACAAGCCTACTGAACTTCAAAGTTTCTGACTTGAACACTATTTTCAGAAAGACTAATGGCTTCATTAACAAGCTACAGGATGCAAATCCCCCCCAACCAATTCAGAGCTAATACTATCCTCTCCATGGGAGAGTTTGAATACGGAAATGCAAGGACCTTCTTTAAAGGTGGCCTCCAAAAGCTGAGACCTCAGACTGGAAATGTTGCCACATTTCTGAAGGGTTCTAGACTGCTCCTTTTTCCTGCAGGCTTATGCAACATGCACCATGGTGATGAACTGGGACACCCCTCGCAAATTTACAAGTCTCCCAGTCAAGGAGGAAAAAGGATGTCAGAAGTCAGACACCAGTGTACATGTTGACTGAAGTTTTGGTGAATCTGATTGGCCAGTTGCATTGGCTGGTGATCCAGCTAGTGGGGCATAATCCAAGACAGCTGAAGTACTGGACTTCCAAGATGGTTGTACACAAAGTAACCACTTAATTTCAGTTCTCAGTGTGAAACCTGAACTCTGGCGAGACAGTGAAGGTCTTTTTGGGTCAATTTCAGTTGCTGGCTCATAAGTGCATTGCCTGGATGCCAACAAAGAAGAAATTTAAAACTCCAAAAAAGTTAAGGACAACAGATGCAGGAGTTTTCCCAGCCAGTGTACAGCAAAAAGCAGTCCAAGTTCCAGCTTTGGTACAAGACTTCCTGCAACTACAGAAAAAAAAAAAAGTCAAATTTGTTCAGAGCTGATTAAAAGAATCAGACATTGAAGGAGTAACTCAAATAAAGGCTGAAAAAAAAAAAAAAAAAAAAAAAAAAAACACACATTGAGGAGCTGATAAAAACTGCAAAAAACACAAACAAACTTAAAATGGATGTCCAAACGAATAAAAGGTCAGCAGAGTACAAGACTGCTCAAGAAGAGAAGTTTAAAAAAAAGAAATTTGGTAGAATCAAGACAGAGCACATATGGAAAACAGATTTTCTGTTGTCCAGAGAAACAGAAAGGAACAGACTTCATTTTATTAAAGTACAAAGCAACTGGACTCTTTATACTGCAGTTAATTGAAAAGGCAGTGTGTATGCTCCAGTCCTAACCATGAGAAAGCAGCTAAGACCTCCAACAGTAAAGATGCAACCCTACTAGCAGAAAAGTAATTTTAACAAAACGGTGGCAGAAGTACTAAAAGTTGGACACAGCATGTGTGGAAAATGATTACTCACTGTACACTAGGCAAAAGTGTGCATTTATTCCAGCAATCAAGGAATGTCAAGAGGGCAGGTGTGCTATTCAAGCTGCTGTATCCAATTATTTTCAGAATTTTTTTTTTCCTGGATGAAAAGTCTAAAGAACATGCCAAGGAGGAAATACAGAAAGTCTGTCCAAAGAGTGAGTTAAGAAACAGAGGGAGACTGCTGCTTATTTTTCTGAAGTAGGTAAGAGACTAGGCCACTAAAACCTTTTCCAATGTTCCAACGAAAAGGCTTAAACTGAAAAAAAAAAAAAAATCAGGAATTGACCAGAAGAATCACAAGTGTGTTGAAAATGAACCAGAGACTGGAGTTGGAAAATAGATAAAGAAAACCAGCAACCTGAAAATGAATACAAAGCAACCACCACTTTTGCAAAATATGGCTGAGGAAGAAAATTTGGGAATATTGGACTTTGTTAAACTTGTACGGGACTCCCAAGCTTATGCCCTGCTTCAGGTTATTAATCTCTGGAAGAAGATTACGAGGTGAAGAGGAAAGAAAACCATGTAAAAGATCCAAGTAAAAGTTTTGTTCTTAGTATTTTTAGGAAGCATGACATACTGAATATGTTACATGTAGTGAAACATTCTCAGTTATTTTTGCGCATTATAGTGATATAAAGTTAACAGGTGCCTGTTTTCCATGTCTAGTTTTACAGAGTCCCCAGCTACTTGAACCTTGGGTGGCCATCATGTAAGGATATTGCGAAGCACCGCAGAGCCAAAGGATGCTCTCCCTCTAGAAATCACGTCCAGTTTGTAGTGGTTAATAAAAGTATGAGATTAAGCCCAAGTGGCTGCCGAACAAATATCATCCAATGGAACTCTAGACTTGAAGGCTGCAGAAGTAGAGATGGAACGAGTGGAATGTGCGCAAACTCCTTCCGGTGCGGGTCTCCCAGAGGCTTGGTACGCCAATAGGATACATTGAGAAATCCAGCGTGATAGATACTTTTGAAATTGCTTTCCCCAAATTAAATTTGGCAAAGGAAACCAACAGCTGGTCGGATTGTCTATGACTAGCTGTTCTATGAATATACAAGCGAAGCTGCCTATGAACATCTAATGAGTGCAGCTTGTACTCTCCTTTATTCTGATATTTAGGGGAGAAAACCGGTAAATTTATGGGATTGATTTATGTTGGTTTCTGATGCTATCTTGGGAAGAAAAGAGGGCTTGATCCTGAGGTACACTGTCTGGGTGAAAGATCAAATAAGGAGGCTTCACAGAAAGAGCTTGAAGCTCCGAAACTCTTTTTGCTGAAGTGATGGCTACAAGGAATGCCGTTTTCCAGGACAAGAATTTGAGATCTACTGAAGCAGCGGGTTCAAAAGGTGGAGCAGTCAAGGCTTGAAGAACTAGTGAAAGATCCCACGGTGGTACGGCTTCTTTTATAGGGGGTCTAAGAAAGAAGGTGCCCTTGAGAAAGGTTTTACACAACTTGGCCGTCAAAGGCCCTGTATCATGTCCCACATGGTAATGAGAAGGCTGCCAATTGCACTTTGACAGTTGAACAACTAGCGCCTTCCTGAAAAAGTTCGGTTAGGAAGTCCAATATGGATGGAAGAGGAGCCGTAAAGTGATCTAGATCATGATGCTCCGCCCAGATGGCGAAACATTTCCATTTACTGCGGCACACTTTCCTGGTGGAGGGCTTATGCGCTGCCACAAGGATGGCTTTGACTGGTGGAGATACCGGGAGTCCTAACTAGGAGTGGAACTGGAGCAACCAAGCTGTCAGTTTCAGATTGTCCAGGTTTGGGGTCGGTAAGTTCGACGGATGGGAGATTAGATTCGGACCGGGATCCAGAATCCAAGGAGGATTCACCAGGTGAGACCACAGGTAAGGGAACCAAATTTGCAGAGGCCAGAATGGGGCAATGAGCATCATCCTGCTCCCCAACCGCGAGGCTTTCTGTAAGAATTGCAGCATCAGGGAAAGAGGAGGATAGGCATAAAGTAGACCGGGTGGCCAAGCATGCACCAGAGCATCTCTTGGAGTTTCCCCTGGAAAGGGAATCTGAGCGAAGAAATTGCCGCATTTGGTGTTTGAGGGAGACGCAAAAAGATCGCAGCAGGGTTGTCCCCATATTGCAAATATCTGCTTCGCTACTAGTGGATTGAGAGACCACTCGTACAGGGTAAGAAGGGAGCGACTGAGTTTGTCCACTAGGATGTTGGTCTGTCCCAGAATGTGCGTTGCAATCAGAAAGCAGTTGGTGGAGATCGCCCATTCCCACACCCTCATGGCTTCGCAGCATAGAGGGTAAGATCTTGTTCCCCCCTGTTTGTTGATGTACCAGACAACCTACTGAATTGCAATCGTACCTATGGGGAGGAGATCCTGAAGTGCTTGCAATGCGAACAGCACCGCTCTCATCTCCAGAACGTTGATATGCAGGGAGGTCTGTGTCGTTCCACGTGCCTTGGACTGTCCTGCCTGAATAATGCCTCCCCCACCCGAGGCGGGAGGCGTCCGTGGTCACTGTGGTGAGAGGGGGAGAGGTGCAGAAGGGACGGCCCGTATGGAGGTCTGAAGCTTGGAGCCACCATAATAGAGCTCTCCTGCAAGCCTTGCTGATAGCAATGGGATGGTGAAGAGGAAGGGATAGAAAAGACCATTGCACTAGAAGTGTCCATTGCAGTACCCGCATGTTGAGATGGGCGCATGGAAGGAACATAATCGCTGCCGCCATGGAGCCTAGTGCCCTCAGGACCAGTTCCGCTGGTGAAGTCTCTGGAGGATAGCCCGCACATGGAGTTGCAAATTCCGGATTCTCTCGGAAGTTAGAAAGGCTCGTAGCTCTCTGGTGTTTATTCTGGCACCTATGAATTCTATGACTTGTGTTGGGGCCAGAAGGGATTTGCCGGCATTGATGGTGATGCCAAACTGTGGGGCTAGGCGGAGAAAGAAATCTCTGGCTGAGCAAAGTAGATGCCTTGTTGGGGTGGTCAGGAGCCAGTCATCCAGGTACAGGAACACTGGTATTCCCATGAGTCTCAGATGGGCCGCAATCACTGCTAATACCTTGAACACCCTGGGGGCTGTGGTGAGGCCAAAGGGAAGGACCCTGAACTGGTAGTGACTGGCTCCCAGCCGGAAGCGGAGGAACCTCCTGGATCGTCTGTCCATTAGAATGTGGTAGTACGCATCCTTGAGGTCTATAGAGTACATCCAATTGTTCTCCCTTAGAAGGGGGAGAATAGATTGAAGAGTGACCATTTGGAATTTTTCCTTGGTTACTGACAGGTTCAAGCGAGAAAGGTCTAGAATGGGTCTCAAGTCTCCAGTCTTTTTTGGCACCAAAAAGAACCTGGAGTAGAACCCTAATCCGAGCTGGTCTGGGGGACAGGCTGGATGGCTCTTTCTTAGCAGCTGCTGAATTTCTGTGGCTGCGGCCTCCCTCTGGTACATCGGGGAGGTTTTTACATTTGGGGACATTGAGTAATGGTATTTTGTACCCTCTGGATATAATGCGAAGCACCCAGCGGTCTGTCGTGATGGACTCCCATGCCGCTTAGGTGCATTAAGCACCCCCCCCCCCGACTGCCTCCAGAGTGGAGCAGCCAGGCAACCCTTCAGGGCTGCTGCGTGGGCCGTTGAGAGAAAGGTTCTCTGGACCCAAAGTTTCTCGGAGCCCCTCTGCCCCTGGGGCGGCATCCTCCCTGTCCTCCTCTGCCACAGAAGGACTGGCTGTCCGGATCGGGTTGGGAATGTTGCGATTTCTAGAACCACATCTTCTTCTGACCCTTTTGGTTCTTCGAAAAGGACCGCTGGGGAGCAGAGAAGCGGACTCCGAAGGCAGACGTCTCCCCATCTTTCTCGCTCTGGACAAGTGTCTCGAACAGTTTTGCCAAACAGGGTAGAACCATCGAAAGGGGCGTTTGCAAAAGACGCTTTAAAAGGCTCCGCAAAGTCACAATGACGGAGCCAGGCCTGACGTCTCATGACTAGGCCTGCTCCGCTAGCCCTAGCGGCTCCCTCTGTGGCGTGGGACAATAGTCGCATAGAGGTATTTGAAATTGATCTCAGAGTGGCCATTCGGGTGGAGTACAACTGCTTGTCATCCGCAGACATGGACTCTGGAGGGGAGGCAGCGTATTCTTTGATAAGATCCCGCTGCATCCTGATGACATGTGCCATATAGTTCAGAGACCTTACAGAGAAGGTCGCTGAACTAAAAACTCGCTTCACTAAGCGGTCCATCGAGCGGGACTCCTTGCTCGGTGGATGGACTGAGGGGCTCTCCCGAGCCAGTTCCCTCTTCGTGACTGCCGCCGTCAACATAGCGGCTACAGGGGGACCCTTACTCCAGTGCAATCGGCCTGAGGGGGGGCTAAGTATTCTGTCCGGGCGTTTTGGTATTAGCTCCACAGTGTCCAGATCCTTCCACGCCCTGTTGGTAATGAGGTCCACCAGGGGGTCGGCCAGAGGGGACACCCAAGAGGTAGACTGGCCTGCTTCGAATGCCTCCAGAAACACGGACTGAGGAAGACATAGGCAGACCACCCACCTCTGATCCTCAGCATCTCCATGATGTCTCCAAAGGAGACATCCTCAGGGGGTGATCTTGGGGTGATCTTGAGGAGCCTTCCCCTTCCTCCAAGTCTGTGTCCTCAGTTAAGGACTCAGGGGAGTCCACGTGCCTCCTCTTGCACTTATGCTTGCGGGGCACTTCCTCAGGGGGGAGCTGTCAGAGGTGGCCTCGCCAGCAACATCCTGTTGCAATGGAACCATCTGGGACATTGAAGCAGGCTGTCCCTTTGGCCGGGTGATGGAAGCCTGGCCCAGCAGAGAGGGAGTGCAGGGAGGAGCAGAGACAAGACCGGGGGTCCAGATGCTCTCAACAGAGCCCTCTCCACAACATCGAAAGCAGAGGGGGAACCACTCTCTTGGATCCGAAAGTCAGCTCCCACTCTGATCCGATGAAGGGCTCGGAACCGGCGCCAAGACCATCGGATCCGAAGGACCAGTGCGCTCAGACCTGGATGGAGCCGAAGGCACACAATCCCTTGGATTCAAAGCTCGGGCCACGGCTCCAAGAGGTCGGATCCGAAGTAACAAGTACTGCCGGCACCAACCCACCCCCAGCTCCGAACCCGGATAGCAGGTCGGAGAAGGAGCAGGAAAAAAGGTGTCGAGCTCCCCCCAAAAAGGGGGGGGGGGGCAAGAGCACTCCCATCTGCAGCTGGGCCTGGATGAACCTTCGCATCATCCGGTCCAAGTCTGCATCGGACATACTAAAGGTCGATCTCGAAGAGGTCACCGAGGCGGGCCTGGAATGCCACCTCGATGGAGATCGGGCCTCCTCCTCCTCTGGCCCTGGAGAGAAACAAGGGGGTCGGAGCCGAGGAGGAGACCTAGAAGCAGTGGAGGGAGAAGCATGCTTAGCTGGTGGGGCCGAAACGGAGGTCTCGGCCCGCCGCTTATGGTGCTTCTCCCTCAGTTTCTCCCTCCTGGCCTCCCTGTCCTCAGACACTTTAGCAGGAGTTTGAGTCCCGGAAGGAGGAAGGGGGGCAGGAATGGCAGCAACCACAGGCTGTGGTGGAGCCACGGGAGCAGCGGAGGCTGGAGCAGAGTCCAGGGGTAAAAGTCCTGCCAAGACCAGCTTAGACCTCCGCTCTTTCAGTGCCCTGGGGTTGAACGCTGCACAAATGGTACAGCCTGAGGGTGCCTTGGGGTTGAACACCTCACGAGTGTGGCCATCAGCCGGGGATAGCTTATGGCCACACTCTGTACATTTAGAAAAAAAAAAGGCTTTTGGGGCCTCAGCCATACTTAAAGTAATGTAACACAGGCCCCAAAACACACCACCAACACACACACTAACGACCAGCAAAGGGAGGGAAAACTACTTAAAAAAAAAATTATTTTTACTCTAAAGGGAACCCAACACTTAACACTTAAAAATTTTTGAGAAAAATTTAGAAAGTTGACAGAAAAGAGACTTAACTGCCAAGTACTAGACGAGCTCACAGAAATCCAGCTATCCACAAGCGTGGCAAACTAGATCTGAGGTCATGGAGGGTTAGCAGGGGATTATAGGTGAGGGGAGGAGCTAGGAGCTCAGATCCATTTGCTTGAAACAAGTTGCCGGCTCGGATCTGATATCGTATCCAAGACCCACAGGTTGCTGACAAACTCCCTACTTCAGATCGGATATTTCCTTAAGCAAAAGAAAAAACCATGACTAGATTAAGGCCCTTGACTTGATCACATTTTAAGTGGAAGCAAGTAAATAAAAGAACACACAGTGTAATGCAAAAGTTCTCCTTTAGCAAATGTTCACAGTACAGCATGAGAAGCTTGTAGTCAAAGGCAACAGTGTATCTGGTTCTCATGTTACTAAGACAAGTTGATAAAAGGACAATAACTGTTAATGAAAAATAATTTAAATACAGTTTCCTGAAAGCATTCAAGTTGTGGTCTACATTTGGGAGAATAAGATAAGAAACTGACAGGACTCTGAGCAGAATCTCAGGCTGTACTACTCTTCTTAGCATGGTAAACTTCAAATTAAAGCAGGCAAGTGTAGTGGTCGATCTGGGACAGATGTTCCCAATAGGAATTAGGACATCTGATAAACATCCTTGTGTCTGTATTAAAATTAGGTTATGGGAGGTGTTTACAGATTGTTTAAAATAAGAAGTCTTAAGAAGTGACAAAAAAAACGTATAAAAGATCAACCTGCCAACCATGCAACAAAAACTGAAAATAGGCATAAAAAAAAAAAAAAAAAAAAAACCTGCAGTAACATGTGAGAACAACATCTTATAATGGCACCACCTTCATTATGAGAATTAATGTTCAAAAAAGAAATGTGAACTATGTCAAATGCAGAACGCAGATACCTGCGCTATAGGAGACACACTTGGAAAGAAATGAACATGTGAATTTGACTTTTCAGGATGGTTATTCAGCAAAATATCTGTGGCAAGGGAAAAGGGGAGTACTTTAACTGCTAGAGTAGATCCAATAGTGATAGATGAAGAAAAAAATAATGGTAGTTTTTATTAAGTGGCTACTGGAAAGGGAAGAGTATTGCATTAGCATACATTTATATTCCATCTAAAACTGGTACAAAGGAGCTTAAGAAAACTGAGAAATCAGCTTTAAGCAGGGAATATTACTTAGAAGTGGGGAGTAGAATTTGATTTACAACAGTGAGAATATATCTGGGGGACTTAGAAGGGAAAATGTAACAAGAGGGCAGATATTTGAAGAAATTTATGTAAGTATTTGTTATGGAAGATGGGAATTCATTAGTAGGAGCTCAGAGAATTTACATATTCCACAAGGAACAAGAGCTAGGCTAAACACAAATTATATTTCACAGGAATCTGTGCATTTAATTGAAAGCTTTGTAACCCATCCAATAACCATTTCAGATCCTGCACCAATAACTACCAAAATAAAAAAGCAGGGTAATGAAATAGAAGCACTGGCACTTCCTCACATTACACTGAGAAGAATTTAAGGAATAGGTAGTGGAAATTATTCAGGAGTGAAATACAGATAGGGAGTACGATGGAATGAAAGTGGAGTTTGAAATAGACATGGTGAAGTAATAACAAGAAATTAGAGTGACTGATAAAGGTTGAAGTATTGCAGAATGGGAGAAATTCACAGTAGAGGAAGCCCAACTGCACAGTGCTACAGGAAAATAAAGGACTATCTGGATAATATGCAGGAGTTTAGAAAGATAGCAGTTAAGCAACTGATTTTGACCACTCCAGAGCATAAAAACATAGCACAACAGCTCAAGCAACAGAAAGTTGAAAGGGTTGTTGCCAAGCTTAGGGGAGTCTAACAAAAGAAAAAAAAAACAAAAAAACACAGATCTCCCGTAGAGGTAAATTTTAGAAATCAAGAAAAAAAGTACAAACTGAAAGGTTTAAGAATTTAATATGCCAAAATTAACGGTAGACCAGCTTAAACAGGCTAAGATTAGATAAAACTGGGATGTACAAAATATCAAGAGGAAAGTCCCCAGGAATACATGGTATTCCTGTGGAAGTTTGTAAGCTAGGAAGGAAGTATGATCTGGAAGCTTTTTTTTTTTTTTTTTTTTTTTTTTAACCAGGAGAAGCACCAACTAAAAGAAAGCTGTGGTAGCTCTAAATACCTAAAGATAAGACCCATCAGATCCACCTTCATACAAGCCAATTTTAAATTCTACACCATGATTAAAATATGTTTATGTCTACACTAGCTAGAAGAATGGCAAAGGTGATCCATATGCAATGTTTTCAACAATGCTGTTTTGTGAAAGAAAGCCAAACACGCAACATTAATAGAACGATGATCCAGAGGGGAAGCAGAAAGAAAATACTAATGTTGTTGGTAGGTCTTTTTGCACAGAAAGCATTTCACAGAGCAAGTTAGGATTTAGGAGTAGGGCAATGGAAGCATTTGCATTCCCTGACTCAATTAAGGTTAATCAATTAAGGTTAATCAATTAAGGTTAATCAATTAAGGTTAATCAATTAAGGTTAATCAATTAAGGTTAATCAATTAAGGTTAATCAATTAAGGTTAATCAATAGGATATATGAGGGGGTGACAGTAATATTTTAAGTGTATGGGGGGGGGGGTTCTCCGATGCCGGGTTCCTTTGTTCAAACAAAAGTCAAGGGCGTCTATCCTCTTTCCCCTTTGTTACTGGTGTTATATTTAGAACCATGAACAAAGAAAGACAGACAATTATGGTAATCAAACGGTAGCTGTATTTATAGTTTGTACCCGATACTTCAGTGCTGCAGAACATTGAGAGAATAGTCTTTTCGGGATACAAAATTGAAGACAAAAATAAAAACATTACCAGTTAACTATGTAGCCACACACTAACTGGTTCAATAATGGACAATTATAGAACACAATAAACTGAAGTACTTGTGAATTAAGAAGTACTCTGTTACGGCAGCCAAGAATATGTGGGGAAGAAACTAAACACAAAACGGAGATGATGGAAGCTCTGTTTTATGGATATGGACAGCAAGACACAAGTGAAATGCTTTTAGTCTTAGTTTAATACGCTGATCAGGTATATTTTTAACCAGAGAAGTTGTAGACAACAACTACCTGGGAGAAGAAAGCAAGGGTCAAGTGGGACAAGTTTATTCTTGCAATAGAACAAGGTAGTCTTGATCAGCTGATTTGAAGGGGTATTTCAGCACTACAGAGTTAAGGCCCTTAACACAAGCAGAAAGCTATAAAATCACTGTGCAAGACGAAACGGATGATGCAGGGGGGGCCCTCAAGAAGTACAGAGACTGGGATTTTGGATGCACATCCTTAAGGAAATTAAACTATACAAATTATAGTTCATAAAAGTAGCAGAAAATATTCCGACAATAACACAAAATAGAGATTCTGCCAATATGGAGGACTGCAATTAGGGGTACCAATAAAAGACAAGACCGGGATGTACATTTACTCGAGAAATGGCAAACGAACAAAAAATACTGGTAGCATATAGAGGGAAAAGTAATAGAATGGGAAAGATCAAAAATATATTCGGACTGAAAGCCTAGACTGCCTTCCACATAAAGGATCGATAAAGCAGAGAAAAAAAAATTTGAACTGCAATAAAAAAAAAAAAAAAAAAAAAAAGATTTTTAGTAGACTCTAGAACAGAAGCTGCTGCCATTTAAAACGGGATAACTAGTAAGGCATACAAAATACTGCATGACAACTATATGAATTCGAGAAAGGTTAGAAAGGATTGGGAAGAAACTGGATAAGCAATTCACCAATGCACATATCCTTCCATTTTTTCATGTCTCAAACATACAAAAAACATCTAGAAGATTTAGGATTTTAGCTTGAAAATGTTTGGACTCTTCTTGGGTTAAAAAATACCTATGCAAAAGGATCTTTCCTCAGGCAGATTGCAAATGTTGGAAAAGTGATGGGGAAGAAAGAGGCAATTGGGAGCATTTTTGTAAGTGCGGTCAGTTAGTAGTTTGCAGGTAATTCTTAAAATTTGCCCTGTCAGAAATACTAGACGAGCAAATTTGTGTACCTAAAGGAAATCTTTTTGAACTGCAATACAAAATGTGCCTGGACGTAGTAAGGTCTTGCTTTTTTTGCACCCACCAGAATTACTTAGCAATTACCAGAAAAAGGAAATCAAATACTAAAGCAACTGCTCTAGACTTTATGAATATAGTAGCGCACACAATTGCAGAAAGTTTTGAATTGGGAATGAGGTTTAAAGAAAAGCAGGAATTAAATGAACTATGCAATGTTTGAATGACTGTACAGATAAATGATGTATAATGTCTGCAACTGAAAATGTCTAAGTTTTTGTTTTCATTTATATAGATGTAAGATTTCACCTATGACAAAGATGTTTGTACAGAGAGTGCGTGTGTTAAAGTGTGCGTGTGTTAGTATAAAGTGTGCGTGTACTTGTATAAAAAGTGTACACTTATAAAAAGTGCATGTGCGTGTATGTATAAAAAGTATATTATATATATATATATATATATATATATATATATATATATATATATACATACACACACACACACACACACACACACACACACACACACACACAAATAAATAAAATAAATAAATAAATAAATAAAATAAAGTGTGCACGCGCACTTCAGAATCTCGAAATTCCAAAACCTCAATTTTCATACGACTGAGATCATATGGTCGATTTAAAAAATCTAAATTCCAAAACAAAATTTAAATATTTCTGCAAGGGGTCAACCCTCCTGCACCCACCACACTCCTGCTACTACTTAAATATTCCAACTCAGAGATCACACTACAGTGAGAAAAGTCTCCCATTCAGCTCTGTATGCAGATCTCTGTTCACAATGTCGGGATTCTGAAAGTTCAAGTATATTGTCTTGGCCATATGAAATACGATCCTTCAGGATT
>NC_056747.1:257121462-257225967 GCF_019279795.1 Protopterus annectens
TTTAAGAAATCATTCTCAGCTTTTCCCACAAATTAGCTAGATGTAGTTCCTACTAGCCAGCAACTTAAAGCAAAAGAGAGGGGGAGGGAAAAAACACTGCAAAGTTTAATACAAACTAATACAAAACCAAAATACATAGCTTTCTGGATATTACCACACATCATCTGACATTTTTAACACAGTGCGAGTTAGCTTATTGATAGTTTAGAAAGGAATCCGAGTGAGGAAAAAATTAATATCTGGCTTGTGAAAAACTAATTTCCCTAGCTTGATTTCTCTCTCTCCCAACCCACATTCTCTTACTATACTCTACAACAGTCAAAAGAAAAAACTCTTCACTGGGGTGTGGCCAGGATCCTGACAGGCTAGCAGCAGTTTTGAGCTCTATTTTCAGAAATTAAACTAGTTTTATTAACTAAAAAGTACTACTTTTGAGTTATTCTGAATGATAGCATCACATTATAATATACCATCATATTTCCTGTCAAACGTTTGCTTAGAAAAATCTTCACCTGGAGTACAGAATGGTCACTCAAAAACAAGTTCTCAGGACTCGTCCATCAGAAAGGATTTTCAGTCTTAACCAACATTCAAGAACACAGACAGACAAAACAGGTAAATTTGGACAACTTTAAAGAAAAATGCTCAAACCAAAATGAACAAATAGTCTTAAAAGACAACATTGGGGACAGAATAGGTTTTAAAATGACAGAAGGAAGATGAATACAGAATCTTTACAGAAACAAAATACTTCCGTTTTTTTTCAAGTCTTCCATTTTGTTCAAAAGTGGTCAACAATATCCATCTTTGGTTTGCCTGAAAAAACAGAAGGTGGAACTATGACAAAACACCCTGGCTCCCTAAAATACCAGAGTCAGTTGTCCTATGGAATACAGAGAAATTGTACAGCTTTGGTTGCACCATCATCTAAAAATAATTCACATCCTAGATCTACTATCGTGAGAATTGTTATTATTTACAAGACAAGAAACTTGTCCTGAAATCAGCCTGGACAAAATCTATCAAGCTTGAAGATAAGAGTTGACATACTACTCAGCTGCATTGATGTCCAAGAGAAAAGCCTCTCTTCATTTGATCTGTCTTTACTTTAACTACTTTAATTGAAGTTCACCTAGGTTTTCTAGCCAAACTGAATTTAAAATATTCCTTTCAGATGAAATTACATTTTTTGAGATTGACAATGCTATACAAAAAAAAAAAAAAAAAAAAAAAAAAAAAAAAACCAGAACAGATGGAAGATATGGATTGGAACAGCAACTCCTTCAAAAGACGAGCACAAATAACTAGAAAACTAATGGGAAACGCACACACTAGTCATTTAAATACTAGTAACAGTCTGGCTTACAATCTTCTGAAAAAAATGCACCCAGACTATCGTCAATTCACAAAGAAAATACACTGGAGCCAGCAGCTGAATTCCTTCGGTTGAGGAAGCACCAGTAAAGAAAATTGGTTTACAGCTACTGACTCCATTGTATTTTCTTTTGACTTGCAATCTTATCTGCTTAACATAAACTTCAAATGATCCTCTCTTAGCATATTTATTCATCAAAAAGGAGTCTTGGATGCATTCTTAAGCAAGGTAATTACTTTCATCTATTGTTATTTTTTTAAGTTATTAGCTTCGTTAATTTTATACCTATACATCTAGCTCTACCTACAAATATATAGATGTATCTATATAATCTACATTTTACATATACACACAAAACAGAATATAAAGTTAAACTTTGTTTCCTAATTTTAATAACTATACAGCAATGCTGTTTAGATTGCATACAAGTTTCCTAAATATATACTCTCCTAAAGTCATACTGAAACACCTGCAGTGATTTATAGAAACAGTAAATTTTCAAAAGGTAGGCTTTCCATAGATTAATATATTGAGCTATAAAATGCATTTTTGTGTGTGCCTTTCTGCTTTTCTATTCTGTTCACTCTATTTCCACAAAAAAAGTTACCAATGTTTCAATATTTATATAACCAAGCAAAAACTTTATCATTAGAAAGTTAGGGAGATGGGGAAGGGAGAGAAGAATGCAAAATGGTTGTTTATTGCTTTGTTTATATTTATGGCTCGACTGACTAAAGTCGAAACAATAAGAGCCAGTGTTAGAACTGGAGTCTTTTACAATCAAATACCTCCGATGACACTTTGGTGGTGGGTTGTGTGTGAACTAAATTAATCAAATTCTGTTTTAATAAAACACAGACTGGGCATTGAGTATGTGGCACTTGGCAAACAAAGCAATTTGGTTAAAATGATCGCTGTTGACTAAGAATATACAGTGGATAGAAATGCTCATTTTAGCTTACAGGAATTAAACACTCACAGTTCGAGTAATAGCAGTTTGTGTATGATGGGCCCAACAGTTATGAAATGAAAGCTCAAGCACTCACATTTAAGCTAAGTGAAGGTTCTTACTTTTAGTCTGATCTTCCTGCCAAGATCATGAGCTTCCTTGAATGCAGGGTGGAGTGCAAGATATGTGGAGACTGTCATTACATCGGGCATTAAAGACGTAAGAACTTAAAGGCAGTGTCTTTTTATAAGTTAATGAAAAATAAAGGAAGAGACCATACGCTATAAAAATCAATGGGGTTGAGACAATAAAAGCATACAAACCATTGATTGTAAAGACAAAAACATATTACTTTCATACTAAGTGTATTGGTGCTTTAAATGAAAAACAGACTACAGAGTATGTTACAGCACAGAATCACTTGTAGGAGAGAAGAATCAGTTACTGTATATGTTCCAGACATTTGTCTGGCCATATGCAATTTGCTGTAAACATTAACACGAAATTTTAGCAAATTAAAAACAGATTCAGAACCATCATAAACAAATGTTGACTACATAAGTTAGGACAGGGGCGGCTCGTGGCATCGGACTGCAGCCCCCTCAGCTAGTCAGCTGAGTAGTTTATGTAGTTTTTTTTATGTGAAAAGAAAAAAAGAAAAATCTGTTTTTGACAGTTTAAACACTTAAATTTTGAGTCCGCGACTCGGAATTACGCGCATGCATATTGCGCGCTTCAATCGAAAGAGCGTTTTTTTTTTTTTTTCTAAACTCTTGCTGGGTTGCTGCAATGTTTTCATTGCAGCCCGGAGAAGCAAAGGAGGCATCATTCTGATGCCCAGAACTTCCCAGAAATCTATGCGGTTGACTCTCAAACCGCATAGATATGGAAGGGGCTCGGACTGAGACGTCCGCAGGCATGTCATGACGTGCTTGCTGGGCAAATGCTACCGATTGGTGGTCGCTCTCTTCCCGGGCTTTATGTGCTGGGAAAAGAGCGAGAATCAGTCGGTTTTCGGTGTGGGATGGACCAGTGATCTTTTTTTTCCGTGTTTAATTAGTTTTAGAAAACTTAAAACATTTTTTTTTTTATTTTTTTGGCTCAAGACAAAACAAAATTTTAGACTAGTCAGTCTGTCGTGGTCTGGTGGATTTATTGCTGCTTGAATCAGAATCAGTGGATTGGAATCAGGTCGACAACAGGTGAGTAGTTATTTATCAGTTGTCAAGCTTATGACCTATTGGACTTCAAGAAGCTTAATTGCTGTAATCCCATATTGATATGTTCTGCTTCTGATATATATCAAGACTGGGTCTGAAAGAAGTTAATGCCTAACATTTGATCTGAAGTGAAAACTTATTTTATAATTTTGGAATGTATCTGTCACTGCCTGTTGCTGATACTGATTATTTTTAGCCTGAACTGGGCCAGTATGGTGATACCTTCTGTGGCAGTGAATTCCAGTCTATACTTCCAAATGGAAGTAAATCAGACATTGCTTTATACACCAGGCAGAGTTCAGCTGTGAATAATCTGTAGCATATGGAGTATAGTAATAGTTCCTGAAGTTTTTCTGAATAGTTCAAGTTCCACAGTATTCTGATTTTATTTGTGAAGAACCACTGGACTTTTTCAAGTTGTTTTAGATGGTTTGTTTTTGGTTACAAAATGCAGCAATGTATACAATGATGTATCTGATCAGTGAGGTGCACAGTGGTACACTCTGCTCCGGTAGTATTGTTGCCTCACAGCTATAGGTTTTCTGGTTTGATTCTTGGTTGGGGTGACTTCTGTGTGGAGTCTGCATCTCCTCCCTGTGTTTGTGTGGATTTGCTCTGGTGCCCTGCCATTTTACAAAGACGTGTCTGCAGTATTAATCCCTGCATCTCTGTTGAAAATTGTTTTTGTTCTGTCCGCAGTAAAATTGACCGACATTTGAATTTCAAACTTCATGTTCTTCAGACTACATAGTAGCACAACCTTTTTTTCTAGCAACTTTCTAAGTTTATAAGATGAATATTTTAAATTTGTCCCTATTTTTGGGACTGTATTCCCCCATTATTGGCTTCATCCAGGTTTTTGTGCTAAGGTCGACAGCTATGGCAAGAACTGAAATCACTGAATATGTTTGAGGGCTGTATTCCCTCATTACTGGGTTTGCCCAGGTCTTTTGTACTAAGAGGTTGACAGCTATGGTGAGAACTGAATTCACTAAATGATAGCCATTTAAGTTTCAGTCTTCCTCTATTTACAAAGCAGCTGATGTGGCGTAGTTTTTTGCTCAGGGACCTTGGCAGTAAAATATATGGTGGCAACACAACATTTTATTCTAGCAACTTTCCAAGATTATACAAGCAATGTTTAATGTGTCCCTGTTTTTTGGGCTTTTGACCCCCCCCCACAATACATTTTGGCTTTTTCCAGTTTTCTTGAGCTGCGAAGTTGAGATGCAGTTGAGTATTGAGTAGATTTTACAAGGAGCTGAGAGCTGCAGGGGAATAGAAGTTTAGTGCTTTGCCTAGTTAATACTATAGCACAACAGGTTATGTACTTGCTTTTGATGCAGAAGGCTATGGGTTCTACTCCCACAAGGGGTGGATGCTGCCTTACTGAGAATGTTCTCCTTGGTGAAGATACTATGAGTTCGTTATTAGTTTGCCATCCATTTGCAATATTATTACTAGCTTATTTTTTTAATGTAATATAGGCAATTTATTCCTGAGGGGCAACAGACGCTTTATTTTTCGATGAAACCATGAAATATAAAGGTGATTGCTAGCAGCAACCGCTTCATTAGTTACAGATTTCTTTAATGTGGAATTATTTAGATGACTTACTTCAGAGATTGTGCATATTTACTGATGGACTGTAGAATTGTGCATATTTACTGATAAAGGTGGACTGTAGAATTGTGCATATTTACTGATAATGGTGGACTGTGGAATTGTGCATATTTACTAATAATGGTGGACTGTAGAATTGTGTATATTTACTAATAATGGTGGACTGTGGAAGTCTGAGTAGACTTTTTTATGATAAATGTTCTCAACTGGGCAGTTTTGCCATTATGGGTGCATTTGGTTTGTTTCATTGCTTACTGGAAAAATGTTCAAAACAAATTTATAACACCCTCTAACAAGTGTACTGTATTGTACAAGGAATATAATTTTAGTACAATGAGGAAGGTATGTCAAAGAGCACATGTATGTTTCATATGCAAGGGGCCTATGATTCGAAAAGAGCCCAAAATTAATCTTCATCTGCCACTGGCAAAATGTATTTTCTTTGAATGTGGGTTTCAATGCTGTTTCAATGAATGTGAGTTTCAAGGGCAGAGAAGTTTTAATGCTAAGTTTTCATTGTGAGACTGCATTGCTTTGTTTAACAGATGACTTAGTGTTTGTGCTGTAAAATACAAAATAAAACTTTCAAATGAAGTCCAACTCATCATAGAAGTAAAGCAGTATGCACATTAGTGTTTATGGTAAATGGAGTGAAATAGCCAAGTAATGGTTCATTGGAATGGCTGCAGAGGCTCCATTCAACCATTATTTTGTCAGGGGGGAAGGGCAGCAAACTCACAGGCCCAGCTGAACTATACCTCCCAACTGTCCAGATTTTCAAAGAATGAATAGATTTTTGCTTCTTATTTTTGGTTTGTTCATAAAATTTGTAGTTTTAATTCCTAAATGATTTGCCAGAAGTCACTGAATAATAAGTTTCAGACTTCATAACCTTCAGAAAAATGCATGTTAAAATTAAGAGCTGTTCCATCAACTGTCTCAATTTATACAAGAGCAATTTTTAGTACTGTTTATATGTGCCCCCAATATATTTGGCCTTGTTCAGATTTACTGCATTAACAGGTTGAGAGGTACATGCAAATAAATTGCTTTATAGAATTAGGCATAGCCAACCTCTCAACTGTCCCCAATTTTTGGCTCAACCTCTCAACTGTCCCCAATTTTTGGCTCAAAATGTTGCTCTTCCCCCTAATAATCCCTCCGCAAAATAGCAATTTTGGAAGAAAACATGGAGGGTTTACAATTAAGAAATAACTGTAATAATCAAAGTTATAGATTACTTGAAATGCATGTAGATTCTTTTATTTTGTCAGCTGCTCAAGGTAGCAGTACTAATATTAAAGTGTCCCTTCTTTGACAGGTAGCAGCTGTATTGTGTCTACTTTATATTTTTGCATCACATTTTTCATAAAATTGTGTTTTTTGGCAAATTGGTGACAAATCACTAAAGACTGAAGTTAGAAAATGACAGACATTTGAGTTTCAGATTTTATACCCTTCAGAAAATTCATACTAATGCAAGACCTATTCTATTACCTAAGTTTATTAGAGCAATATTTAAAAATTGTCCTTATTGTTGGGCCTTTGTCCCACTTCTGTGTATGGCTTTGTCCAGATTTCTTGCTCTTGAGGTTGAGAGGTATGACAAATGTGTCAGGGCCATCACAGTCAGCCAGAGAGATTTCAAATTGTGACATGCTTGTTGCACCCCACTCCCCCATGTAGTGACTCTGGATGTGTCCAAGCAAGGCAAGGAGTAGTTGTATCTACCTTGGATGGGGAGGACACACTGCATAAGTACTACAGTGGCTTTTCATCTGTCCTTGATTTTGCAGAATGGTCTGGTTTGTCATATTTTTGTACTGTTGATTTATGCTTATTACTCAAAGTGCCTGTTGCTCTGTGTTTAAGTAGCAATGCTTTAATGACCATAAGGTAAGCTTGTCTGACATCGTAAGATGCAAGTAAGCTTTAATAAGCATACTGTTAAAGAATTGCCAACATTGAAAGCCTTTCTGTTGTTGCCATGCAGAGAATACTTGACTAGATAATGTATAAGCCTTGGGTATTAAAGGACAGGATTCCATTATTTTAAAAAAGCTCATTACACTTGGAGACTTCCAGTCATCTCTACAGACCTTACCGTAAACTAAACGGAATGCCAATCATGTGTGGTCCATAACCTGTACAGTAATCCTTTAAGCAATGTATCTTGAGCTTGTTTGTTTGCTTTTCATTTTTTACTTTTATCATGTTTTCCCCATGAAACAAGTTGTCAGGCAGCAGGTCTTTTTTGGATAAGAAACATTTTTACAAGTGGGGGCATCACATAGATTTCTACTTTCAGCATGTTACTTGGTACTTTAATAAAAGCTGAATATATTATAATTAGAACTGCAGTGCAAGGAGAAGTGGTTTGAGTTGAGCGCTTCTGGTTTTTCTTATACTTGATTTTGACTGGCATTCCAGTAATGTATTTAAAAAGTAATTTATTTACTCATGCCTCACAACCTTTTGTTTCCATCTAGATATTAAGTAAGCTGTCATGCAGCCAATGCATTGAAATATTTTTATTCTTCTACACTTATTTTTGTCTTGATTGGACTTTCATAATGATGGTTTGCCACCCAGGGCAGCGTATTTAATTAAAGTTAGTTTTTTGTGGTTTTGTGCATAGCTCCTCCCCTTTATGGTTGACTACACCCCTTCCCCTTGACCCCACCCATTCAGCTGTCTCCTGCAGCCCCCCTGTGATTTGAAGTCACCAGCCGCCACTGAGTTAGGACATACATGACCAGACTCACAGTAGTCAAACTATTACATAAAACTGAACACATTTTACTATAAATGGAAATAAGTCAACTTTAGAGGTTCCCGACAACCAAAAGGAAAATAAAGGGTGGGGAAGGAGGAGAGGGAGAGAATAGATGGGAAAAAAAAAGTTTGCAACTACAGAGCAGTTTATTTTTTTTCTATACACGTTAACTACTTTTATAAAGTAAAAAATGGGACATGCAAGTCAAATGAAAGGCATTAAAAAGTGTAAAAGCATTTTTAATGCTTACATACAGGAAATGCAGACAAGACTATTATAAATATATAAAAGCAGTCTGGTAACAAGTCATTTACTCAATTTCCTTAAAAAAGAATACAGGAATTGATGCATATAAAACAAAGTGGCAAGATTATGTTTCTTCTTTTAGTGAAGCAGATGTTACAAGATTAGTAAAGAAAGTAACAATGCTAAATTGTAGGACACTGAAAAGGTACATTTTAAATTTATAAACAGACGTATTCATCTATTTTAATCAAGACTGCCACAGGTGTGCAAGTTACAAAAGTAACTTTTGTAGTGAAAGGAGGAATTTTACACACAAGACAACTATTTGTTTCGCTCCTAATTGGTATACACATCTCCACAAGCGGATAGAGATCAGATGTGAGTATACTTAATACTGATAATATACATTCCTTGATTTTAAATTAGTTCATACTTATGTAATATACTGGGTTTGATTGTTATGGGTAATGGAATTTTGACAAGTGAAATTTACAATTTTAAAGAAATCTAGTCATAGTAATGCTGATAAGGGCGTCTCAGACTGTTTAAGGTGAGACATTATTGCAAACAGCATGTTATTTTCTTCTCTTTATTTTCTTTGTTTTTTTCAGTTTGTGTTTCATGGCTGTTAGTAGTGGCAACGCAGTTTCCCAGTCCTTGTTTAATATGAGTACCAACAATTCCGGCCCAATTGAGAAGAGGACCCCATCGGTAATATTACAGCATTAATCCAGCAGCTGACTCAGCGAGTTGATCTGGCGAGGAGTATGTCTGACCAGGCTAAAAACGCAGAGGCTGTTCGACCGAAACCTGGAGTCACTCAATACCAACAATTTCACAATGTGGAATTTGCCTGTTTCCAGCGTCTGTTTCAGCACCATGCTTAACAGGCAACAATGTACCGGCACTTGTTTGTTCACTGAATGACAACGAACACAATCAGCCTAACAGTGCCTTGAATACTACATTGAACAATCCTGGTAATATAATGGGCAGTAATATGAACATTTTGCCGAAACTAAATGATTTTATGAGTACACCTTGTATTTTTCAAGTCACTGATGTTCCGATAAACAATGCAGAACAGTATGAATCTAACAGTATCGTTTTGAGGCTAAAACAATTTGACCAATGCTAGTTAGAATACAAAAAACTTACAAATTGAAATCTTGTATTTTAAAGAACGCATAAGACTTGGAATAGTCCCTAAAGGATTGCGCCAATGGAAATTTCCATCGGGCATCATTAAAAACTCAGAATTCCATTTGCAATTAGTCCAGTTTTTTCAACAAGGTTTGGACTTTTTGCACATTCTTATTGGTCAATATTACAAGCAAATGTTAGACTTGAAACTTTTAATTGGATGATTTAGACAAAGATATCACTTCTGATCCAGAGTTTAGCAGATAAGAGTTTGATTATAGGAGAATATTCTCAAGTATTGATGCCTTATTGATAAAAATTACGGAGAACAAAAAACAGAAAATTAACAGTGATAAGCTTGCATATCAGCATAACCGTGCTTACCCGGATCTGCCAAACCGCTTTGAGGCCGACTCAAGTATAGTAGCGTCTTCGGTTACTATGAATAATGACAACAATGTTGACGCATCAGCGGACGACATCATAGATGCTTCCGATGGGTTTAACTCAGAATCTAATGGCGGGTTTAGACGCAGTGAGCATATTTCCAAGTTAAATAAACAACAAAAAAAAAAAACATTCTGGTCATCAGTCGAATAACCAGGATTTTCACAAGAACAGGTCTACAACTACCAGGGCGAACTCCAATGGGGCCAACGACCACAACGTAAGAGAAACAAACGCAGGAGGTAACTGTTTTTGATCAAAAACATTTGAACATTTTGCAGAGTAATAATCATGATTTTCATGTGTACAATGTTACGTCCATGGTTATTACACAACAGCTTGTAGAATTCCTAGCCAAAGGTATTAATTTTGTGCCAAGTGTTAAACCAAACTTAGCTCGTGTGTTATGTGATCTTAAGTTATTTACACGTAAAATGAATTTGAAGGTCATGTTTGGCAATTCTGGCAGTGTTATATCCGACGAACGCGTTGCAAGTATATTCAATCCCCCTCTGAATAGTAATAACGCGTTTTGAAAAAATGACTGAAATTCATTTTAGAGCTGTTCTCTAAATACCATCATAATGCATTTAAATATGAGAATAATTTCTCTGATGAGAGGCAGTTTGAGTACATTAAAGTACATAAAATCCGTGTCACGAAACCAGATAAAGGAGGTGGAGCTATTTTTATGTATGAATCTGACTGTTTGTAGGATGTGTAAAATGCTTTTGACCTCAAATTATAGGAAGGTCTCATTGAGTGAATTTAATAAAGCACAACAACGAATTAAAAGTTGCTTAAGTGACCTTTTTATTGAAGGTAGCATCTCTTTAGACACTTACCATTATCTTACCATGCCAGCACCATTAACCCCAGTAATTTTCGGAATCCCGAAGTTGCATAAAAATATGGCAGACCCCCCCTCTAAGGCCCATCATTGATGGATGTCAATCCATTACATTTGCATGTGCGAAATGGGTTGATGTTAAGTTAAAAGAAGCCTTTAAATCAGAGGTTCAAATATGCCGTGATTCATGGCATGTCTTACATTACTTGAACACTATTCCATTCGACGCTGCCTATGCCTTTGACTGTAGACAAAGATCTGTACACAGTAATTCCACAGGAATTCGGCATGGAATGGGTGAGAGAATTTTTGCATATCAAACACTTATCGATTTTATTATTTCTCTATTGGATATTGCGTTGAAAAATAATTTGTTTCAAAGTGAGATTTTTTTTTACAGAAATCAGGTATTGCTATGGGCTCCCCATGTGGGGGGAGCTTTACCAATGCTGTAATGGCATACTGGCAGCGTACTTATTTTCTCACCCTACGTTTATTAATAAGGTCATCTGGTACACCCGTTACCAAGATGACAATTATAATGAAGGGTTCCAAAGATGAAGCAAAATATTTAATTGATGTTATGGCCTCTTTTACGCCATTTTTAGAGTTTACATTCCATTACCATGAATCATGTATTTTTTTGACATTCAACTCCAAGGATACAGCTTACAATAGATTTAGAACTTTGGTGTACAGGAAACCTTTCTATAGTAATTATTTTTTTTACATTTTTCAAGCACTCATCCATTTTTCCAGAAAAGGGGAATAGTAAAAGGGCAGCTAGTTAGAGGATCCAGGATGTGCTCTAGTGACCACGATTTTGAACGAGAGTGTAATATTTTGCAAGAAATGTTTTTAAATCATGGATATCCATTTAAATTCATTAACGAATTGCGTAAAGTTAGTGATAAGAGATTTAAGAATATTTTGGGCCCGCTTCTTTTTAAAGGATACAGATGTGTAGAAACTAATCATGATGCATCTTGTTGTGATAGAAAATTAACATCTATAGTAAAAAAAAAGATGGTGAAAATTATGTCACCAGTTTTTTAACTCAGTTTAAGGACTTGTCAATTCAACTTAGACATTCTGTCTTACAACTGGGATATTATTTCCCAACAAGTGTTTAATAACATTTTGGGTACTAAGCCTACAATAGTTTTTAAAAGAGGCCCAAATTTTAAAAACATTGTTTGAATTACCATATGGGCAGTATTAACAAAAAGGAATGTATAAGTGTGGTAGACGTAATTATTGCAAATATATTTTAACTGGTTCTTTCCACATTAAAAATACTAAATATGGTATTTATAATAAATTTAATTGTGAGAGCCAAGGGCTAGTGTACCTAGCTCTGTCAGTCTTGCCCTGCATTCTTATCTTGGCAAGACTGAACGCCAATTGAAGCAGCAGATCTACGAGCATATTTATGCTATATCAAAAAGTATCACTACCAATGCCTTAGCAAGACACATTTGAGCATAACAGTTTTAAATTTGTGGTTGTTCAGCGGGCATCTAAAAACCCTAGAGGTGGACCTTGACATTTAAAATTGGAAGAAGAACTTCTATGGCAGTTAAAAACCAATGCATGTGTTTATCCAGGAATTAATGATATGGGTTCTATTAAATGTTTACTTAAGTTTTAGAACGCTAGATAAGTACTTTTTCATGTTTTTTTAATTGAACTTAATATCTGCTAAACTAATTTTGATATTATTCATTTTGTAATAGCATTATTTAGGTATTTATTGTGACTGCAGGTTGTTTGACATTTAATGGTAGTTTTTTTTAGAAATAGGTTGCTTTAAAAGTTAGGTGAACTTTTTAATTATGCAGCTGTGATTAATTGTGATAGTTTATTTACTTTGTTATGCTGTGTTGTCTTGAAGTGCACTGAAGTGTAGTGCATGAAAGCGCTGACATTAAATTTTATTCTTCGTGGATTGGTCCGTGTTTTGCCCTTTGTTTTTTTTCAGTTTGTGTTTCAAAGTGGCAAGATTATGTTTCTTTTTAGTGAAACAGATGTTACAAGATTAGTAAAGATAGTAACAATGTTAAATTGTACGACACTGAAAAGGAACATTTTAAATTTATAAACTGACTTATTCATCTATTTTTAATCAAAACTGCCACAGGAGTGCAAGTTACAAAAGTAACTTTTGTAGTGAAAGGAGGAATTTTACACACAAGACAACTATTTGTTTTGCTCCTCATTGGTATACACATCTCCACAAGCTGATAGAGATAAGATATAGGTATACTTAATACTGATAATATACATGTCTTGATTTTAATTCATACTTCTGTAATATACTGGGTTTGATTGTTAAGGGCACAGAGTTGTTCTAAAATGAACATTATGAATATCAAAAAAGGTAATGAAACTTTGACAAGTGAAATTTACAATTTTAAAGAAATCTAGTTATAGTAATGCTGATAAGGGGTGTCTGAGAAAATTTATTGAAACAACTCAATTTTCAGACTTTAAGGCGAGACACTATTGCAAACAGCATGTTATTTTCCTCTTCTCTTAAATTTTTTAGTTGGGATATTTTGTTGACACCCTAATGTTTATGGATATCAGCTGGGTATGACAACCCTGCGTTTCCAAAGGTCAACCATTCCTCTTATGCTGCGCTGATGATATCATAAGGCAGAAACATGCATGTCCACAGCTAGAGGATTTTGGTTTTAAATGGCCTGAAACTGTCCATAAACAGACTTAAAAATGAAAGTAAAATAAAAAAAGGTCATGGACGAATTGCCATTCACCTGAAACACCAGATAGCCTTAAAGGGTGATTTGCATATATCCCCATGAGGCCTCTGATGCAAGAGGTTTAAGGTATCACACAGCTAGAAGTCTAGCTTTGCTAGATTTTTCTGTGTTTTTTTAACCAGTTGGTTATCTGTGTGACCATTTTACTCTGTTAAGCACAGAATGTCTTTGATTTATCAGAGTTGATGGGTGGGATAGTTGGGATGGTTTTACTATTCAAACTAGGAGTATTAAACTCAAAAAAAAAAAAAAAAAAGGGAAAGAACATTCTTGTTTAAATTGTAATACAACAGTTTTTCATTGGTGTCTACTATTCTTTGTGTGCATTACATATATTTTAACATGCACAGATTCATAAAGGACAACAAGCAGTACAAGAGTGGTACATTAACAGTGCGTTTGACAGGTAGAATTTGCCACGATTACATGACAAAGTGTATATCCATTGATATTGTTTAAATAATGGCTGCAAGAGAACCAATTTAAGTTCCTAAATCTATTTGCATCTTTTCTTATACAAGAATCTCATTTACTACATGATACATACGCAATATAAATTATACAATATTAAGTAGCTCTCAGAACAAACTAGAGGGGGTAGCCGTTCTAGAGAGAAACTTTACCCACGCACAATATATATACATATGCAAGGCAAGTTTTGTTCAGTAACAATGGAAATTAATAGAAAACTATATACTGTTATTAAGTTTTACTGGATGCCTGGTATAGGAGTAAAAACAGTTAATTAGAACAGATACAGCACTCAAAGGGTAGTATCATATTGGCAGGAGACCAACTGTATAACACGGGATACAGACCAATACTACTAGAAAAAGAATACATCAACTTCACTAAAGGCATTAATACAATTAAATTCAATTCACATTGAAGATGAATTTTCAGACCCAAATTTACTTTTATACTCCCTTTTCACACACACTGTACTACATTGGTAATAACTTAGTTTCGTGTCCACACACTGATCATGCCACAACATTTGCACTTTTATTAAACACCAACAATAATATTCCCATTAAAAGGATATCAGCTTATATAAGCAATTTAAAGGATTTTAAAGAATTGTTTAGAGAGATTCAAACCTTTATTGAAATTACACAGAATAAATAGAAACATTTAAATAAAATAATTGGTATGCTCTTAAAGCAATGGGATAGAGATCAGATTAGTTTCCGTTTTTCCTGTAAATCTAATACTAGTAAAAAAGAACAAGACAATGTGAAAGAAAACAAATGACAAACAAATTTAGTAACTCATAAAACCATGATAAAATTTTGAAGATTAAATTATGTACTCTACAATTCCAAAATCTATGCATTAATTTAGCTTCCAGAACAAAAATGCTAATCAAAGAACTGTATTCTCCTGAAGGTAAGAAAAAGATAACTGAAATAGACCTTTTAAAAATAACCCACTTTAAACATATAATCCAACAATGGAGTCGCAAGAAATTAAAACTTTTATTAAAAAAAATATACTAAAAACAAGTTGACTGAAGATCAAAAATAATTAAACCCATTTTAATGCCAGAAATTAAAATCAAATAAACTAAAACCTAACAAAGCACCTGTAACAAAAGGCATAATACAAGAACTGTATAAAAACTAAAGATTTAACATGGATCCCAAAACTGTGGAAAAAAAAAAAAAAGAGGCATTCTACCCATCCACAAAGGCAGCAACTCAATATTTTCGTCCTACAGCTATCCTGTCTCCATCTCCAAGCTCCATGAAAGATGGAGATTTATAAATTTACAACTTATAAATCAGATTAAAATAACAAATTAATAAGTCAGACATTCTTTGTATAAAATTAATGAATAAATAGAATGACTATCTGAAGTCTTGGAATGTTTTAAGATGAAAGCGCTTATATTTTAGTCATGGTTTGACTAATGGTTTGTGTAGTTGTAGCATTTCGACATGGTGCGTTTTAAAGACTACAGAGCATCTGTGCCTTAAATCAGTTTGCGATTTTCCTTGGATTTATCAGTTTACTTTTGTGCCTCTCCAGCATGGCTACAGGTGGTCTAACTCACAAATAGCCCCCCACTACCCAGAGTGTGACCTGGAAGAAATGCATTGGTCTATGTGAAACTGACACTTTTGGTTCAACAGCTGTCCCAAAACGTGGATAGAATACAATTCATCTGCTGACTGTGGGAATAAGCAAAGAGCACCAATGGGCCTTTACCCAATCTTCAACAAGGAGATTTAGGACAATACAGGAGCTGTTACAGGGCACTACTCCCTTAATGGTGAAGTGCAGTAGCAGGCAGACTACATATGACAAAAAGTTGATGTTCCTAAATTAATCCAACAGCTGCAAGTAACACTAATTTACTGTTAACTATGTACCAGCTATGTCTGAAAGGATTATTGAAGGTCTTTATTCCTTTGAATATGAACTTTTCAAAGTATGGAAATTGCAGCTAGAAAACAGCCATTTATTGGAATCTATTAAGTCCAATAGAGTGTCAAAAGGCTTAAGGGTATGGAAATACCCTATAGGATTGATTAAAAAACTCAGCACTACACAGGCACCTTTTACAATTGTTTTGACAAACATGGATGCCAGTTCATGAACACTTAGTGAAGCCCAATACTAGAACCAGTGAACTCATGAAAAGATATTGGTGCACATGACAATAACTGAGGATTTAAATTAGGAACAGTACAGGCTCCAACATGCACGTATTAACCACTCCGTTGATATCCAGATTAACAAGATGGAGAGAACAGGGTGCCAACCACACAGCCTACCCTCTGCCACCACAACTGCAAGAATGGGATAACTGGGTGTCCCATGCTAATGAACAGGGTAGTGAAGTGGGCCAGCCATTGACCCCAGTGAGACACCAGCACAAGAGGTTTCAAACACTCAGGAAACCCCTTTGGATTCTCCTCTCCCATGACAACAGGAGAGGCTGAAAAGGGAAACTAGGACAGAGGGGCCCCTGGCTAGGTCATAATTATTCTCCCCAAATTTCCAACAAATGGAGGAAGTGGAGCAGGGAGGGTTGAAGTGATGATCAGCCATACATCCTTTGAAATCACTAATCAAGCAGGTGGCGAGTAACATTTTTAATTAAGGCTTTTGTCCAGTATACCAAACACACGCTCACTTTCTTTCAAAAGGTTAACTTAGCAAATATACTGACAGACGTAAAAATATATACACTAGGAAACTTAATTTGAGCATGTAGTATGGAGCAAACACCTACCCTAACAGCAACTTGACACTACCTAGTGTTTACAGCCCACCCCTCCATCTAGTATTGAACATGTTTGAATGATGTGCAAATTTGATTTAAGATCTGGTTTAACTATGGATTTAGAAGAATGCAACAGTAATGTAACAAAACTGATTTAATGACTGACCTAAAAGCATATAACATTCTGGTTATGAAACCCAGACTGGGGGAGGGGTTCTTTATGGTTAGTATACAGTCCTCTGGGGGGGGGGTGTAGTACAGCATTCTGGAGGACACACATTGTCAAAACAAAGTGAATGTTCTCCCCAGTACAATATACACTGCTTTAAACATGTTGATGCAGGGACAGAGAAACGTAAAAGAATTCAAAATTGTGGCCATTAAAAACCCCATGATACAATTTTCAGTACACTAAATGTCCATAAGGACTTGAATAATCTACTAATAAGGCCTATGCCAATGCTACATGTTAATTACCTCTCCCCTTGCGAAATTCTTGGGATCATTTTAAATGTGAGATTTTTTTTTTTTTTTTTTTTTTTTTTTAAGCATTAAAACATCTTAGCAAGAATTCTGTCTTCTTGAGAAATGCAATAATGTGGCGTTTGATGACACTAGCATCTGTTTAAAACAAGAGACATGAAAGATCTATATACAACAATCCCCCATGATGTAGGCTTACTCTGAAGAAATTCGGTAAACCAGACACAGCTCTGTCCCAAGATACAGTAAACCTATGTACATAAATTAGATTTACTATTCCACAATAAATTTTTTCATTGACAATGATATTTTTTCAGCAGAGGGGCCTGGCAACAGGAGCAGCTTGCGGGTCTCTATGTATGCAAAAGCAGTGATGATTGAATGGGAGGATAAGAATTCATGGTACCTCAATGACATTTATCATTTGGAAAAAGACTACTTGGAAAATATACAAGTGTACAGAATATGCAAACACTACAGATTTCTATAAAGTTACCCACGAAGTGGATGTGAAATCAGTTTTAGAAGTAAAGCTAAATTGAGAATTTGCTTAATAGGAAGATAGTTTCCCAGAAAACCCACCTAGTCCAATTTCCTTTTCCATTACTCTAGCTCCCATCCAACCCGCACCATCAAAAAAATAAAAAAGCTGTAGTTATGGGCCAGTTTGTCCATGTAGCTGGAAGGGTTACATTTCTGATTTTTTTTGAGGACTGCAACACTATTAAAGCATGTTTTTTTGAGGAGAGGCTATACCCAATCCTTCATTGTTTGATGGAGGAAGTAGTCAATAAAAGGAAGCAAAATATGTATAAACCAATCCCAGAGAACAATAATCCTGACCAAGAAGGTATTAGTCAACTATGACAATACCCAAATAAAACAAATACACCTTTATATAACTGCAGTTTTATTAGTGTACATTCATTACACCATCAATACACTAGATGGGTTTGAATAAAAATTGGTCTACAGTACATGAAGTAGACTGGCCTGGAGCAGAAGCCATAGAACAAACCTATTACGTAAAGAAAAAGAATACTTTGAATAATGAAAGTAAAAATTGGATGTTTAGACGTGGTACATGTAATGTTTGCAAGGACAGTGTACCAGCAGTTTAAATGGAATAACCTGCAAGACTATGGGTAAACATAACTTTAATAAAATGCGTGGTATATACTGCGTCTTTCGGCTTTTCCCGGTTAGGGGTCGCCACAGCGGAACTCCAGTCAGCTAATGATTGGCAGTAGATTTTTACGTGCTGGCTTGCCGGGCCTAATGCACAACCTTCAACAAAGGAACGCCCATTCATGCATGTCGCCACACAGAAGACTCTTAAGTGAGAATCAAATGGGCAATGTCTGAGGCGACAACGCTACCGCAGCACCACCACCACAGTGTGTGGTATATACTGTACTATGTCAAAATTGTCCAGCCTTTTACATAAACAAAGCCAAAGCCAAAATGGACACGGAAGGAGAGAACTTATGAACACATAATCAGGATGAAAAAAACTAATGCCTTGTTCAAATATCTCTGTATACATCCAGAGCACACCTAAATTTGTTTTGGAGAAACAAAAAATTAAATCCTAGAGGTGGACCCTGGGGATTACTGTTAGAAAAGAAAGAGCTTCTTTGGAAATTACGCCCGAATGTTCATAACTACTCTGGTTTAAATGGTGTTACATCAATAAATAGTATTTTGAAGCTTAAAAGCATACAAAACGTTAAAAGATCCTAGTTTGCCTTTGTACTAATCCATTAGGTATTAGTTAATTTTTAACACAGATTTATTAGTGTTCACCATGTTCCTACAACAAATTGTTAAGGTTATTTTACATTTTTTTGGGCTCCATGTGGTCATACAATATTCATTGTATAAAAGTATAAAAGTACAGTGAACGAATAGAACGTCTTAAAAAATCCTGGAACTTCAGATAAAAAAAATCAAAGCTCTTACATTTTAGTCATGTTTGAATGCAATCATTTCAATGCAGTTTTAGTACTGAATGCGCCTGTATTTTAAAGGCTACAGAGCGTCTGTGCCTTCATTTTACATGTACAACTTTAAAACTTCCTTAAAAAAAAAATAAATAATAAAAGGTTCCATGTTTTACACATGGTTTTAAAGAAAACTTCTCTTCCTTATTTCCTGACCTATCAAAACCATTTGTTAGTCTCTCATGCCTTACTTCCAACTCTGCTCTCAAATACTGCCTGCCTACACCCCCCCTCCTCTCAAAAATGGTTCTCAAACTAACTAGACAGCAGGCTGTCAAATGGCAGAACTCCATCTTCATATCTTCACAACTCTACCGGAGTTGATCAAGGGTCTAGATTGGATCCCCTCCCATTTAGCACCTTTATTAATAGTCTAGTCTTAATTTAGGTCAATGCTCTCCTACAATACGCCAACAGTTATTTGTTCTGCCGATTCTGTATCTCCTCCAAGTCATTCAACTGGCCTTTACCTCCAAAAACGCTTGGCTCAGTATCAGACACCTAATGCACACAAAACCAACCCAATACCATTTACCCCCCCCAAAAAAAAAAATACAGTCATAAAGCAGAGTTCACCATAAATTCTAAAAGCAATACATTAATTGAAGTGGTCACTTGCACTAAATTACTGGGAGTAATAGATGAACATCTAAAATCTGACCTGCATATACAACACATTAAGCACACCAGAACTACCACACAAACACTTCCTCAGTCCACCTAAACCCCAAGCTGCCACTTCTCTCCCTCATCCATTACTCACCAACTTACAATCCTCATTAAAAGCTAAACCTGAAGCATGCTATAATAAAACTGCCAAGTTTGCTACAAACACCAAAATGTACTACCAATCATTGTACAGCTCTGCTGTCCCTAAACTGACTTCACATTCCACACCACCTTACCGGACTTCACATTCCACACCACCTTACCTACATACAACTGACAACTGCTCATAAAATAATCTAAAAAACTATACTCTTACCCAGCCCTTAGTGCAATACTTGCCAGCCATCTTTTCAAATGATCCCTCAGAGCTGAAAAAACAAACAAAACCTCTGCACGTCCACATGCCCAACCTTCTGGCTGGTCAGCTTCTATACTCTTGTTCCATCACCAAAGCCTGAAATTCCCTCCCTCTTACAGAGTCTATCAAAACCTGGCACCTTTTCAAAACTTCTTTACAACACTACCTTTCCTGGAACTCCACTTGCAACAAACCTCTACCCTTTAAAATCCTATCTTTGCATCTAACCTTTCACTCATTTACCATAATGATTTTTTTTTACCCCAAGTTAATGCTAACTTACAAAATGTCTTGAGAAGCTAATTTCTCTTGGCAGAAGTGGTAACCTACTTTACCGGGCGAGACAAGAAATAGGCAAAATAAGTTTGTACCAATTGAAACCAGGTGACTGACTTCCTCATTTACCTTGGCTACCAATTTTTATACCAATGTTAATTATACTCATTTGTGGAGCTTGTACCAGTTGTTAACTTGCCTTAGTCATGTCTGTCATGGAGCGTTTCTCTCTGGGCCTGCACTGAAAGTGGGCTCTTACTAGCCCAGTGAACTATCCCAGTAGGTACACACACACTGAAAAGTACCTCCAAAGTGCAAAGAAAGACTAATAGACAGGGTTTTGCTATCTTGCTCACTCTTTAGGTTCTCCTAGACCTTAGCTCCAAATAAAATGGGCTCACTGAAGGCAGCGATTAAGTAGTCTTAAAGCTTTTTTTTTATTATTTTATTTTTTTTTTATTTTAAAGTAAAACAATAATCGATGCATGGCAGTAAATTAAGACAGGTACTTGCTTAGACTGCCATTCATTGCATTTAACAATGTGTTCATGTTCCTGTTATCAAGACTGCATGGTGACCAGCTGCGATTCCAACAACCTATGGGACATCATTATGACACCAGCGGTATTTCAACTCCTTTGTCAAAAACCTTGCAGTCTGTCAAGTGGGCCATGCAGTTCAGTGCTTGCAAGGCAAAAGTCACTGACGCACACACACTCCCCATATCTGTCCAGAGTCTCAAAACAACCCCCACTTTAAGCAGCCAATACCACCACAGCAGCATCTTCTGCTGTCCCTTTGGGAGACCAAATTTGTCTGGCTTAAGAGGGATCATTCAACGATGTCCAGTTCCTTCCAAGACCACTGGGAGCACCACCCAGAATACAAATGGGCCTGCACGAAGACTCTAGAAACCCAGACTCTTCAGGGAGGGGACATCGGTAGACCAACTTCCCCTCTGTCCAAGCAATTCTAGAGGCTCTACAGAAGGACACATCTAAAGGAAATCTGGAGGACCCTTCCCCCTCTAAATATTGGGGTCTTCTGAGAGGTATTCTGGGAGATCCAAATGCTGCTTTTTACATTCATGCTTTTGTCCCTCTACTGGGGAGTAACCAGGGGAGTCTTGGAAGCAGGAGGAGAGCCCCGAATCTGGGTGGGCTCAAAGCTGGCTGGTTGGTACTGGCTGTCTCATGGATAGATACTAAGGTAGTAAGGCAATGAAGTACTTGAAACTTCAGGGGTTCTGGCAAATCATAGATCACAACCCTGCCCCTCTCGCAAATAGGAGAATAATTTTTCAAAAAGTTCCAAATGCAGAAGCAGGTTACAATGAGAACCTGCTCAGGTCCAAAGATTAACAGAATCCCCTCCAGAGATTAGTCCCACCAGGACTTGAGGCAGAGGAGAGTGTGGCACTATAAAAGGACCAAGGCCAGAGAAGCAGGGAAGTCTCCTAAAACCTCTAAGCCAACCTTAGTGTCCCAAAATAGATCTAGGTCCAGGACCCACCCAGATCCAACACACAAAGAAATTTAGAGTTTACACCCAGGTTGTCAGCTCCAGAAAGACCATCAAATGGGAGACGCTGCAATCTAAAAAGTCATTGGATCCATCAGGAGGAATCACAGAAGACAATGATGGGAGTAGTCAGGTAAAGCCTCACCCATTCCTCCAAAGTGGAATAAACCCAACTAAACTAGTCTTCAAAAAATGTCATCCTATCCAGATCAAGACAGGCTCCTAAACAACTACACTAACGAAGGAAGAAGTTGCCAAGGACAGTCTGCTGGACCACAGCCAAAGTCCTACATGAGTGAGCCGAGGACCAGCTCTAAGGGAAAGACTACGCTGGTGAACAACCCCAGATCTGGCAGATAGCCAGACATCGGTCCTGAACCAGATTAGATCCCAAAGACTAGGAAGGGGATGCCATTTGAGGGATCTTAAAGTGGAATCTTGTACTACAGAATGGTCCAGAGACCTTTTTGTAGATTCTTTGGTTCAGTCCTTAGAGGGATTCCTGTGCTTTCTCCCTACAATCTATCCTTCCTAGACTTGCAAGACTTAACCTGTCTAGGAAATCTTCTGACAAGCGAAGCAACCAAATCTCCCACTTGGTCAGGGAGAAGGACCTTCAACACAAGCAAACAATGATCCAAGGATAGCTTGACAACAGCAAAAATCTTCATTCAGTTAAATGGGCAAAATGCAAATACCACATGCATTTCTGTTACAGACTCTATGGTTTGATGTTTCTTGAAGCCTCGTCTGCCACCTGGAAGCACATAGCTCTAGCAAGAAAAAATTGAGGAAAGCCTAATAGCAATGACTAGACAGCAGGTCCACCACACTAAAAACTAGTTGTTGTTGTGTCTTTCGGCTTTTTCCCAGTAAGGGGTCACCACAGCGGAACTCTGGTCCGCCAAGGATTGGCAGTAGATTTTTTACGAAATACCGAGGTGCCTGCTCGACACCCAACCTTCAACGAAGGCACACCCATTTACTCACGCATGGTCTTTCAAACACTACCCAACCGCAGGGAGGACATGCAGACTCCACAGAGTCCCAAAAATCAAGCACACACCCCACTGGAAAAATCCAAACAGCTAAACTTCCTAACAGCGTGACAAGAAAAGAGAAGACTAAAAACTAGCCCAAAAGTCAAGAAAAAGCCACAAGGCCAAAGGATTTGACAACCCAATTACAGTTGGAAAAAGACTTAAGAAAAAAGATAAAGTATGGTTGTGTATTCTTGCATAAATGTAGATATTTAGGTGTATTCATTGTTGCAGTCTTGACTTGTGGGATTTTACGCCAGCCAAGGGCTTCCACTGCAGAATACCAGAGAAAAATCTCACTCCAACAGCCAGACACCACCCTAACTGACGTCAGTAGGCTCTGGTATAAGGGGAAGTCTGCTGGCACCAGGACCTCATTTTCTTGCCTTTATCACCTCCCCCCCAGAGGGACCCTTGAGTCAAGGATCTGGAACATTTAACATCTAAGAGGGGGAAGGTTAAGAAGAGGGTTCACCTGTCTAACTAGCTCATTCCATATACCCTGAAGGTTGGGGAGGGAAGAATACTCTATGAATGCACACAAATTCACCAGGTATACACAACTGTACTATGTTCTTAATGTTTCAAATGTTGCAGTCCTGACTTGTGGGATGATTACCAAAGCTGAGTGGCGAGAATGCCCTGCAAGATGGCAGAGGCATTTCCTTATCTGGAACTGGAGAAGGCTGACAGGTGGCAATATTTGGTAAAGGAATGTTGGCTGAAAAGGCACAGGCATGAATTTTTATGAATGAATAAGACGGACCTTTGTCAAGGAGGCTGGTCAGATAGGTCAGGATTACAGGAATCTTGGATAGATTAGGATTGTGCAAATTTTGCCCACACCAAAGGGTACTTCCTAGTGCTAGGTCTTCAGGCATCTTAGAATATCCTGAGCCTGTTTGTCTAAGACAGGATCCCTCCTGAGCCCGTTTGTCTAATACAGGATCCCTCTAAGCTGTTAAGGTATCCTCCATGCTGACAATTCGAGTCTCTGAAGGTTGGGGTGTACAATCTTGCCCTTCTCCTGCATCAACGGATCCAATACCCATGGCAGCTGCCATGGTTCTGTGCTGGTTAAGCTTGGTAAAGGGTACTAGTGCTGCCTGGACCAGTTCAGGGCTGTTAGTATTAGTCTTGGCCCCTCTTTTCTTATATTTAGCCTTACCTTGGGAAGCCGAGGTATTAAAAGGAAGGCATAGAGAGGCCTGTCCAAGGGAAAGCATCTATTTTCCCCAAGGAGACTCATTTTTGTACCTGGAGCAAAACCTTTTCAATTACGCATTTTCTTTGGTGGTGAAGAGATATTACAGGCACACCCCTTTTTTGGCTATACCGAGCAATACCTCCTGATGCAGCTGCCACTTGTGGGGGTCTGACAGGCTTCTGTTGAGGTGGTCTGCTAGTTGACTGTGCACAGTAGACAGGTATTGTGCTATGACGTGTAATCCCAAGGAGTGTGCAGTTTCCCAAAAATGACTGCTAGGCAGCAAATAGGACGAAAGCAGGTCCCACCCTGTTCAATGTATCACATTACTGTGGTATTCAGTTTTCACTACTAGTATTCCTGGCTTCCACTTCTCATGGAAGGCTATTGGCCCTTTTTTGGACTGCCACAAGTTTTAAAGTCTAGTATTTGTTCCTGAAATTGTGGCCCCACTTCCCTTGGGTTTTAAAGTAGCTTTAGTGGGCGCCTCAGGCTACTTCGGAGGAGTCTGTAGTCAGTGCTTGCCAACGGGGAGTGAATCAGAAGGGAGACCCGGGATGAAGGAGCAAGCTTGGGCCCACCATGCAAATTCCTCTCAGAGACAAGCAATCAGTTTTACTTTGGTTGAGAAGGACTGCGAATGTTCAGACCACACATTTGAGCCACCACTGAAGTTTCCTCATCTGCAGCCTGGCTAGGGGGAGATTATGCAAAAGACTATGTAACCCAATGCCCAGAGATACTTCTTGGCTACGAGGAAACCCTCAACCATGACTTTTTGGTAAATCAGACCTGGTCAGGAGGTAAGGTGGCCTTCTGGAGAGCCTAGAACATGACCCTGGTTGAGGGTTGTGTATGGGATTTCTGTGCACAGATTGTGAACCCCCAGGGAGTGTAAGAGTTTCTGGATGAACAAGTCTGAGTTGAGTTTGACAGGTTTGTAGCCTGGAAAAGTTAGTCAGGGTAAATTTGAACCTCTTATTCTGCACAATGCAATCAGAGGGCCTTTGTGAAGACTCACAGGGAGTAACAGACAAGCCAAAGGGCAGAGCACAGAACTGGTAGTGTCCGGAACCTGCTCTAAAATGTAAGTAGCTTGTGTGCTACTCCTGTATGGTAATATGCAAGTATGCCTCCTAAATCTAGGGTAAGCATGAAGGCATTTGGAGAGATCATGGGCAAAAGTTTTTGGAGAGTTAGAATCTTAACTTTTGTAACATGTAGGAAATGGTTGAGTGTAGACCAGTCCAGTACAGGCCACCATGTGCCTTCCTTCCTGGGTACCAGGAAAAGCTCAGAGTAAAACCCACTTCTTTTTAGGTGTTCTGGAACCAGCTTCACAGAGCATCTCTATTTGGATCAATGCCACAGATTAATTTGGGAGAATGTCTGGGAAGCCCGAGGGCTTAAAGGCTGCTTGAATCAGAGTTAGTAACTCTCAGATATGTTTAGTACCCACTGATTTGCAGTAATGAGGACAAAGTTCCTTTGGAATAATGCTAGCCTTCCCTCTAGCTTGGGAAAGGGAGTGTCAGAGGAGTCATGGTTGCTTCCTGCCAGGACTTGTGGTCTAGAACTTCCTGGTCTTGTTGTTTTTGCATGCCAGTGCCTGGGCTGTTGCTGTGGCTCTTTTCCCTACACAGCTTTCTTTGCACAGCTTTAGACTGGGAAGGAAATGAATACTTAGAAAGGTAGTTTCTGCCAAAAACATGAGGGTTGTACTCAAGTCCTCAGTCTGCATGGATTTGGCCTTTGTCCATTTTCTTTACTACAGCCTCAGCGCCAAAGAGAAAGTTCTTGTCCAAAGGGATGTCTACTTTTTGATTTTACATGCTCTGAGAAGGCCTGCTTGCTCAGCCAAGCATGCCTTCTGATAAAGCCTGGAGCTGCAGCCCTGCTGGAGGGTTCAATAGCCATCCCATCACAACTACAGTGAAGTAAGTGTGTTTTGCTGTCTAGGAGCAAGAATTACAATTTCCAGTAACTTTTGTGAGACTCTGGTTTTCTGTGGTAATTAGTTTCTGCTTCATCTGATCCATTAAAGTTTTTGGTATCTAATCACTTGGAATTGGCAATTCAAGGCCCTCAGAGAGGGTAGCAGATCAGTAAACCTTTTTGCCACATTCTGTCTAGGGCCCTGCTTAGTCTGTGGACAAGGGGGGTTTGGAGGAGCTAGCTTTGGCTCCCTTAGGATCAAGAATCACAACCTCTGGATCAGCTGCAGGGGTTAAGAGATGCTGGTGCGAATTCAGAACCCTAAAGAACCTGTCAGGTTTTCTAGGAGCAGGAAGTCGGATTTCAGAGAGTCGTAAAATACATTGTCCACCACCTCTAAAAATAGGAGGTATGGCAAAGGTGTTTATTGTCCTGGGAGGTTCAGAAATTCCTCAAACCCTTCCCTGGACAGAGGGTAATCTTCAGCTTCCCATTGGAAGTATTTCCTCAAAGTGTGATGGGTTTTCCCCCAAAAGAAATCTGCTCCTAGAGGGAGGCAAAAGCCAGGTTCTCACCAGAGTCCAAATCTCACATGAGGCAATGAAGATACATTCAAGACAGAATCCGCAGTCATCTTACTCTAGTGTGGATCAACCAATGGTTTGACTGGAACACTGCTTTGGGCTCAGACAGCAAGGAAAAAAAAAAAAAAAAAAAAAAAAAAAGAGGTCATGGTGCCGACCAACTTCCCTTATACCCAAAAGTACTAATATCAGTTAGGGAGTCAGACAGCTTTTAGACTAGGGAGATTTCTTTCTGGTAGTTGAGAGCCGGCCAAGGCCTTCCACATTGAGAAATCCCACAAGTCAGGACTGCAACAGTGAAACAAAGTCTGTCACCTAGTGTGGCAAACAAGATCAGAGGTCTGCAAGGGAGGTGGTGCATTATGTAAGAGGGGATGGGGCCAGAGTCTTGGAACTGAAATTGCTAGCCTCACATCCAACATACCAATTTGTTGGAGGTGGACAAAAAAAAAAAAAAAAATCTGGTATCAAAGCTCTAGAAATATTAAGACAGCTAATTCTATGCAACTTAAAACAGCAACTCCCTGAAGTGGCAGAGTACCTCAAACTAGTTAATGCAGCACACCATGTCAAACCACTCCATAATTACTGAAAGGCTAGAAAAGTGTTACGGTAGAAAAAAATATATATCTTACAATATACAAGATGAGAAATGTGATTACGAAGTCACACAGACTAGAAACAAAAACATGTATATAATATTTCACCTCAAATACACCACACAACTGCTACATCACTTCAACAATCTGCCCTGCACAAATCAAAGCGCTTCATATAAAAACAAAAAACAGTCATATTAAATACTATTCTCATTCTCATATTAAATACTATTCTCATTCTTAGGTACAAGCCCATCCTAGAACTAAAAAAAATTGAAGTGTTTTTTTTTTTCGCTCCATTTCCCAACCCATTTTAAAACCCCTCAAAAATCACCAAGTGCTTTATTTGTAATTTTAGCTCGTTTTCCACAGCATGGCTCTAAGTACAAAAGAAAACCTTGAACAAAGGCCAGCAATTTAGCTACTTTTCTAGCTGTAGCTGGATAACTTTTTAAGTATAGTGTAAAACAAGCTCTTTCTAGCCTCATTTTGCCCACATCTCCAAGTTTCTTGCCAAGAAAATACAGAGATGGTACATATAGCACTTATTTCTCATTTAAGTTAAATCTACTCAAACTGAAAACTTAGTTTTTTTTTTTTTTTTTTTTTTATACGTATGGTAAATCGCAGCTTCATTTCATTCCTTCCTTGGAGGCATAAACCTACTGAGCCTTTTCTAATTTGAAGACTAACAGAGAACACTGACAATTAGCCATGCCTAAAAAAATATTTTTTTTTGGCAAACTCAAGAAAGGCAAAGAGACAAGTGAAACTTACTTAGCAGGGAATGTTCTCAGTTACTGCTTTACATTTCTGCAAATACTTCCTTTAGACAGAGGGTGCAATACGCACAAAGGAGTAGCTTGTAAATAAAGTCACTGACTGGTGAGGATCCTCAAATGAAACACTTTCTCTTGCTTCAGAATCTTTATCCGAAAGGAAAGGCAGCAAAAACCATTCCAGGAGTACCAAGAGTGTTGCATTTGAAAAGGTAGCTTTCCAATACAGCAAAAATCAATACGTGTATGCCTCGCACAATGACATTCAGGGTTAAAAAAAATTGTTGGGCTGTGTAGAACAAATCAACACACACACACACACACACACACACACACACACACACACACACACACACACGTACTGAGAGGCACTTTCCGCCATTAAATTCTAGATACAATGTTAATCTTGCTAAACAGTTAAAATTTAAAAAACTAAAATCAGAAAACTTTGGGGCTTTGGTCCCTGTAGTTCTTGCTCTGCAGAATGCTTTACAAAACAGATCAGCCTCAAAAAACAAAGATAACCGGCTGAGCATGTGACAGAAGTAATCCTTTTTCTCAAAGGTTTAAGTAGTAGGATCAAGAGATTTTGTAGTAAAACTCACCTGTATTTTTCAAGGGATACAGTATTGCCGTCAATGTCATCTGCAGTAAACTCGTAAATGGACTTTGCACTAGACCAATCCATTGCTTGGGCACACTAGGAAAATAAAATACCAGTATATTACAAGTTGTGCACTTCAGTGCATCCCGTCACTTTAGTCAAATGAGATCAAACACCAAATTGTTCTTCACTTTTTCTAGAATGGATAAGGACTATATCTACGTTTTTGCTATAGTCACCATAACAAAAACACAGAAAGCAACATAAAACAGCTACATCTACTGAAATGACTTTTTAATGTATAAAACAGGAGAACCTGCAATTTTCAAGGTCACACCACCAATGCAATAGCTCTCAAACAGAAGAAAAATGTTAAACCATTACTACAAAAAGTACAGTTGTGTACCTACCAACATGATGTTGGGAGTGTATTCACTGTTGCAGTCACTCTTGGGTTATCCTGCTGGCAGGCTACCTGCAGTCGGCCAGAATTCTAAGTCTAGGTCCGGCATCGGTTGCTGTTGCCTCTTCCCTGACAGTGAGCCAGGGGTATAAAAGATGCAGCAGACACCATTTTCTTCAGATTTTTCTTGCCCCAGATGTCAGGTGCCCCCCAAATTGGTAGGCTGAAAAATATGCATGCACAAAAATAACATTTCCTTCATCTACAAGCAAATACACCAAATAGGCTGTATAGGATAGAGAAGTGCAGATAAATCCCAGCAAAGAAAAAGGGGGGTGGTGGGTGGGTAACCTGGACTGCAACAGTGAATACACTAACTTCAACATTTATGGTAGGTACACAACTGTACTATGTTCATAAGGTTTCACCGTTGCAGTCATTACTCTTGGGTTGAATCCCAAAGCCGAGGATGGGTGGCTGGGCTAATAGGATTAGGAGAGGTTAGGAGGCCCTGCAGAACTGCAGTGGCGAAACCTGCTCTGGACTTAGAGGTAAGTGGCAGTGCTTTGTGAAGGTGTGCACTGAACTCCCAAGTTGTAGCCTCCAAGATATCTTTGGTTGATACTCCTCTGAGGAAGGCTGCTGAAGTGGCTGCTGCTCTGGTGGAATGAGGCCTAATGCCCTTAGGCACTGGATTTGCCATGTTGAAAATGGCAGAAACTGATGCAGTGGCCTATCCATTTAGAAACGGTCTGTTTTGAGATGGCCTTTTCTTGTGATCCTGCAGCATACGACACAAAGTTGCTCAGTCTCTGAAAGCTTTAGTTCTGTCCAAGTAGAAGCGTAACTGCCTGTGTATGTCCCAAGAATGCAGAATTTTCTCACCCTTGTTCTGTGGATTTGGATAAAAGGTTGGCAAGTGAATGGTTTGGTTGAGGGCCACACTGGACACCACCTTAGGCATAAATGTAGGGTTTGTCCTCAGAGAAACCCTGTCTGGGTGAAAAATGATGAAAGGTTCCACGGCCATGAGTGCTTGTAACTCATGAACTCGCCTTGCAGAGGTTATTGCTAGGAGCAGAGCCGTTTTCCAGGAGAAGAACTTATCTGTTATTGATGCTGGCTCGAAAGGAGGCAATGTCAGTTTTTCACAAACTGACTGAATTGAGGTCCCAGGCCAGAATTGGTGCTCTCCTTGGAGGCCTAATGTTTTTGGCTCCTCTGAGGTACTGCCTTATTAAAGGCTGAGGAAAAATAGGTGGTTCCGTACTGTAATGGCCTAAAATGGCAGAGGCATGAATCTTAATTTATGAGAAAGGCCTTTGTTCAGCATCTCAGTTAGGTATTGTAAAATCTGAGGGATATTTGGGGTACACCCGTGTCAATGGCTTGTTTCTGGTTCCAAGCACAGAATCTCTTCCATTTTTCCAAGATAACATCCATAACAACTTTTGAAAGAGGTGTGTTCTGAATGGCTACATTATCTGCCATGCTGCCAGATTTAAAGGTCCCGAGTTGGCTGTGCAGGATCTGATTGTTTTGTTGGGTCAGCAAGTGAGATGTCTGAGGCAATACCCATGCTAGACCTTGAGACAAGCTCTTTAGGATTGGGTACCAGTGCTGGCATGGCCAGTCTGGTGCAATCAGTATCATTTTTGGCTCCTCGTCTGACCTTTAGGAGTACCCTGGGAAGGAGAGGCAGTGGGGGAAAAGCATATACGGTCAGATTTTTCCAGCTGAAGGATAGGGCGTCCACTTTCCATGCTTGCTTGTGATAAATCCTTGTTAAAAATCTCTGCAATTGGCAGTTGCGAGGGGAGGCAAATAGATGTCTGGGCATCCCCATTTCCTTATTATCATGCTGAAGATTTGTGGATCCAGTTTCCATTCGTGGGGGATCCATGAGGTTTCTGCTTAGTCTGCCAGAGTATTTGTTTTTCCTGGCAGGAATTGTGCTTGCAGGTGAACTTGAAAAGCCAATGCTGCGTCCCATAGGTCATTGCTTGTCTGCAGAGAGGGTAGAAATGGGTACCTCCCTGCTTATGTACCACATGACTTTAGTGTTTTGTCCATCAGTAACTGTCCTGGATGAAGCAGGTCCTTGAAAGCTGTCAGGGCATTTTGAACAGCTAGCATCTCTTTTTGATTGATGTGAAGATGCATCTGGTTTGCAGGCCATGTGCCCTGAATACATTTTCCTGCCATATGGGCCCCCCCCAGGCATAATCTGATGCATCTGTTGTCACTGTCTGTGGGTAAACTGAATGGCAGACCCTTGTGGTGACAGGCTTCTGCCCACCATCGAAACTCTGCAGGCAGGGAATGAGTGCAATTACTGTCTCCAGGCTGTGGCAACGCTTAGTCCAAACACTTTTTAGATACCATTGTAGTTTCCTCATATGCAGTCTGGCATATGGAATTAGTAGAATGCAGGATGCCATGAAATCAAAGGCCTGCAGGATTTTCCTTGCAGATAAGTGTGTTTTTGTTGCCAATTTCTTGAAGTAGTCAGTTGCTTTGTCTGGCATGAGATAAGCCATCTGGGCAGTTGTATTCAAACTTCCACCCAGGAATATCTCGAGAGGACACTAGTTTTGATTTCTTTTCGTTTACTGTGTACCCTAGGTCAATTAGTAATCTTTTTACAAACGCCAGATGCTTTAGAAGGTCTGTTCTCTGCTTGAATTAGGAAGTCGTCCAAGTAGGGATATATTTGAATTCCTTTTTGTCTGCAAAACGCAATTACTGGTGCCAGGCATTTTGTGAAGACCCTGGGCGCAGTAGATAAGCCAAAGGGCAGTGCAGAGAATTGGTAATGCATTGAGCCAGCTAGGAATCCAAGGTATCTTCTGCAAGATTGTCTGATTGGGACATGCAGGTATGCCTCTTTTAGGTCCAAAGAAAAGAGCCAAGCCTTCTTGCCAAACATGGGCAGTAGCTACAGTAGAGTAAACATTTTGAATTTTGGAAGTTCCAGAAATGTATTTAGTATAAACCGGTCCAGTACTGGTCTCCAGGTTATGTCCTTTCTGGGTACTAGGAAAAGTCTGGAGTAAAATCCCTGCCCTTGTTGTGGTACTTGCTGAATGGACCTCATGTCCATGAGGGCTGTAATTTGTTTTTGTGCCTCTGCCCATTGATTGTGTGGCAGGTCTGGCATACCTTTTGACCTTTGTAGAGTGTGAAAATGAAACCTGTAGCCTTGGGACACTGTTCAGGACCCATTTGTCTTGGGTAACCATTTTCCAATTTGATGAAAAAAAGTGCTAGTTATCCCCCTAAGGGGGGCTGCCAAAAGAAAAGTGCTTGGATCTGGTAGAGGAAAGTCATTGGGACCGTTTCCTGTAAGGTTGTGATTTGTCTTCTCTGCTTTTGGAGGTAGGAGCACCCCATTGTTTAGGCCTGTATGAGCCTTGGGGCTGAGATCTGCCTCTTTGTGGTCCGTCTGACACTGGAAAGGACCAATTTTTAGAAGGCCAGTTCCTGCTAAACCTGGGTGGCTGTAACTAAGAAATCCTTGACTGTCTGCATGGATTTTGCTTTATCCTCCATTTTATTCAACACCTCTTCTGCTTTAGTAACAAACAAAGTGTCATGCTGTAATGGTACATCTAATAATTTTGCTTTAACATGATCAGGCAGATTCTGTTCCTTTAACCAAGCATGCCTTCTAAATCACAGAACCTGTAACTGCAGCCCTCCAAGAGGCCTCCAGTGAATCATAACCACATTGCAAAGTATGCTTTCCCACTTGTTCAGCTGCATGCAATAAATCCTGCAATTCCTTGCTGCATGCAATAAATCCTGCAATTCCTTGTTGTCTGAACATTCGGTATTAGTCAACCATTTCCGTTTAAGCAGTGACATTAAATATTGCTGATATTTTAAGCATATGAAACTGATAATTTAAAGCCCTTACAGCCAGGGTAGCAGAAGTGTAGACCCCCCCCCCCGCCCTATGTGTCTAGAGCCCTAGAATCCCTATTAGAGGGGACAGGGTTTTTTGCAGTGGAAGCTTTAACCCCTTTGGGACCCAGAGATAGTTTCTGGGTCAGCGGCAGGGTTTTTGTATAGGAATTTGAGAATTCGGGACCCTGTAGTATCTGTCTGGCTTAGCAGGTGCAGGGGGTAGAGTCAGGGGACAGGCCGGACTCTGAAAATACATCTACAATGTCTAGAACAGGTGGAATAGCAAGGGGTCTGTGCTGAGGAAGTAGCAGAAAGTCTGAGCCTTTTCTTAGGATTCAGAATAATCTTGGCTCTCCCAGGGGAAATGCTCCCTCATGGTATGCAGGATTTCCCCAAAAGAATAATCTTCAGGAGAGGCTGAAGGATTCTGATGCTGAAGAATCCATTCCTCTTAGGGAAGCATGGAGAAATCCTGTTCAGAAGAGGTATTAAAGGAAATGGAAACCTGATCAGAAGAATCATACTCTGCCTCTTGCTTAGGCCTCTTATCAGGAGGGGGATGGGAGACCCTGATCAAAGTAATTAGATCTTCGGCCATTTTGAGCATCTGTTTTTTAGGCATGGAAGTCCGAGTAGGAGAATGCTGTACTTGTTTGTCTTTAGAGCTGCTTTAGTCTTTGAAGCTGAAGATTGCTTAATATATAGTTGTGTAGGTCTGAAGACACCCTCAGAAGCAGATGCCTGCTCAGTGACTCCGGACCCATCTGAGGGAATGATTTCAGAGTGTCCAATACCTTGAGTAACCAGAGGCCCAGTCGGCTCCACGTGGGAGTCTGAAGCAGCCTGTGGCTGAGGTAGCGGGTGCCAGGGGCTGCGAAAGCGCCTCACAGAACCGGCGACTGGCCTAGCAGAGGCCTTCTAGTCTGTTTTGGACCTCTGATGCCTATCCTTTTCTTGTCCTTGTGTTTTTTGTAAACTCTGGTTGTCGGCTGGTCTGATGGCATTATATAATTAAATCTTCAGCCAAAATAATGAAACGCAAAATCGAACAGACGCTTGATAGTGTGTTGGTTAAATCTAGCACAAAACTGACAGCTAGCAACGTTGTGATCAGGGCCTAGGCAAGGAATACAGTAAAATGAAAATTCTTCTGAGGTATTTGCTTCCCAGAAGAAATGCAATTAACTTTTTCTGACATCAGTCTGGAGCAGGAAAAAGGTTTCCCCAACGGGGTACTTAGCTTTAATAGGGACTTTGGTTCTAAAATTCGGATTCGAAAATCTCAGGAGTCGGCCGACCGGCACTTGCGAATTGCTTTTGCTTTGGGCACCGCATGGCAAGAAAGACTGGAGAAAATGGCGTCTGCTGCATCTTTTATACCCCTGGCGCACTGACATCATGGAAGAGGTGACAGAAACCAACGCCATACCTAGACTTTGGAATTCTGGCAAACTGCAGGTAACCTGCCAGCAGAATAACACAAAAGAGTAATGACTGCAACAGAGAGACACAATGAACATCTAGTAATGATTTAATCATTTTAGTACTAATAGTAACAAATACCCATTAAACTCAGTCCTACAAACCTCCTATAATTAGAGGCTTTTAGGACAAGCATATAGCAAAGATAAGTTCTACTGCATTACAGGAAAAAAAAAAAAAAAAGGCTTAAAATCGAAAGCAGTGTTTGCTGATGAAAAACCAACCTGGCTGATTCTAAGCCAGAAACCAAGTAGGGGCAAGTACAATGCTACACATGTTTTCAGCGAGAAAGAAAAACTCAATCACAGCTAAAATTAGCTCCAACTACAAAATGCACAAAACAATATGTACAAATATACACTACAGACTGAAGATCCAGAGGTAACTATGCAACCCTTACTATAAGGTAATACAGTGGCACTTCGAACCACAGCTAGCTAGGTTGAAGCAACACAGAAATTTTTAAGTCTGTTGCTATTAACTCAGCCTGCATGAGCATCTCATCTCCACAGACTTCAGCTCAGAGAGGGGAGCCATACCTAAAAAACCCACTTCAATAGAGAGATTAAATAAGTGTAGGTACAGTAAAGCTGGTTTGTGTAAGATTTTATGCCAGCAGTTGTGGAGAGCACAGCAATACTGTTCCTCTAGTAAACCTCATGGTAACATTACTACTCCGGCAAAAGACTCCGTTTAGCTACTAGGTACCAAGTACGTGGACAGATAATCAAGCTGTGTAAAAGATCACTTCCATGATTCTGAAGTGGGACAGTATCCAGGTACAGAGATGCAAATCACTCCAATGTACTCTGCTCCCATTAATCCAGTCATGGAATATACAATACCCCACTCCACTCCAATTGACAAGTGTTTGGACAGGTGCATACAAACTATGCTCCCTCACTAGAGGGGAGGAAGAAAAAAAAAAAAAAAAAAAGCCTTTCCTCCCTCTTCTCTGTATCATACCAGATCTTAAGAGGCTACTTCATGTACAGATACAAAGACCCATTATATATTTGAAAGTCCAATGATGGACAGATCCCTTGACCAGGTGTTGACACTATTTTGCATCAAACAAAACATGTTGCAGGAACAGGCATGTATCCCAGAGAATACTCTGGGGAACAGTTTCCATGGAAAGAGAATTACAGCAGTTCAAATTATATTAAGGGTAGGATGACACACAGGCACACACCTGTTAAGCATCCTCCACGCACTGCATCTGTACTGGTGTCCTACAGTCAAATTAATATACACCAAACACACAAGCAACAACTCGTCACACTGGCAAATAACACAATTTCTTACCAAGTGAATATAACTTTATTCCACCATTAAGAGCATACCGGTTTTGGCGGAATTAGCTTTCATCAGTACTTCAATACCAACAATGTTACAAGACTTAAATATACACCTCTTACAAATTTTCATCAAAGTCCAGGAGGAACAAGACTCTCAATCTAATAATCCAACTGTTCTCTATTACTGACCATGGTGTGCCAGTCTCCTTTATTACCCCTGTTTAATACAATCTTAAAATGAAACATTGCAATTTTGTGCTGTAAAGTAGGTTTATAATAATGATCACACACACACACATATATATATATATATATATATATATATATATATATATATATATATATATATATATATATATATATGTATATGTGTGTGTATATGTGTGTGTGTATATATATATATATATATATATATATATATGCGCAAGTAAGCCAAGTGCCCAAACAAGTAGGAGCCAAAACGTACGCTCCTGCCCAGAGGCAAGGGACTAAACGAGGTTTTATCCATAAAACCTCATCTTAAAGGCAGAAGGCTTAAATAGTTTGTCCCTATTTATGTATAATTGGTTATTTGAACCATCTTTTTACTTTTGGGCTTTTCTACCATTTAGAATTACTTCCTTGCTTAAGAACTTGGTTGTTTGATGACTATTAGTAGCAACTGTATTTGTTTAGCTTAGTTTAGCTAGCTTTATCGTGTTAGCCCGTTAAATGCCGTTTAGGCTGACATTGAGACAAAACTTAACTTAATCCAACTAGTTTTGATATCTATGTATGTTTGCAAACCCAGGGCCAGTACCTAGGTTAAGTAGGTTTTATTTATATTGTTAGGATATTTAGTCATAAATGTTAGTAGATAGGTATGGTTTGTTGTCTAGGCGTAAAATCATTAATGCAATACAAGTTATATGACATGAAATTTGAGTCTTGTAGTTGGTACATGCGAGGTAATGCATATTTGCATATCAATTCTTTGATTAGCTAGCAGTACTTTGCAAGTACTTTGCAAGGTATATATGTACGTCTTTATATATATATATATATATATATATATATATATATATATATATATATATATATATATATATATATATATATATATATATATATATATATATTTTTTTTTTATATACATATGTTTCTATACATATTCTTTAGATGTGTTTTCCGTTACCTTAGATTTTAACAATCTTAGTTAAATACATGCGTTTCCAGTAGTTGTGGTCAACTCTGGAATGTTTTTATGAATGGATTGTGTGATATTGAGCTTGTTTAAGTGACACCAACACAATAATTCATTTCGTTAGAACGTGATCTAATGATTACAGGAAACACGTTATTTTTAAAACTATTGTCATTGGCTGAGAGCAGGATACTTTGTATTTAAATTCCCTGCTCTCAGTCTTTTACTGTTTGTCTGATGAAGCGGTGATTACATGCCGTGAAAGCGCTTACAATAAACTGTGGATTTACTACTTGACCGAATGGTTTTTTGGATATTACATTGATCCCAAGACTTGAAGAACTTTGAACATTTCCTGGTCTAGCAGAGCCGTTTTTTCGTTTGTCCAGTGCACGATCTTGAGTATTCGCACTACAATTCTATAAGTTTATAAGCCTTTGGCGTTACTCTGAGGAACATTTTTTGTTAGCGTGAATATCAACAGTGCGTACGTTTTGGCTCCTACTTGTTTGGGCACTTGGCTTACTTGCATTTACTTTCTATTGGGATTTGGACTACAGGGACACACACACACACACACACACACACACACACACACACACACACACACACACAGTCACAAAACTGTTCAGAAATCCTGAGTTTCAATAAAATGTGAATTTTGTCCAACATACAATGCTGAGAAACTGCATGTGGCCAAATATATAACCCAGTCCGCATCAATTCACTATAAAATATTACTCTGATGCACCCTTCATGTATAAGAAGATGATGAAGCATACAGCCTTAGAAACATATTTACAAAACCTGCAGTGACCACAGGGGATGGCAACCTTTCACCATTGCATCCCTTAAAAAAAACTGTTCCAAAGATTGTTTAGCTAAATCACCTTTCTTGGTGATTAAGCCAGTCACCCAAAGTCTTGCCCCTTTCCTTAAAAGGAAAAAAAAAAAAAAAAAAAAAAAAGGAAATTCTATTATCTGCCAAGTAATAAGTTATTTTAACTTATCATCCATCAGCAGAATGTAGCAGTATTTTTTGAAGCAGATCCGTGTGTGTGTGTGTGGGGGGGGGGGGGGGGGGTTTAGTATTACAACCAAAATTTGTGTTAAGCCCAAAGGGGCCAATCAAATCTTTTCTTGGTTTATACTGTAATAATTGCTCCCTACCAACTTGTTTTATCAAATCACAGATATTCTGTATATCAGATTGCTTAAATCTAGTCACTAAACCCCTTACCTTGTCCTGCATTTCAGTTGTGTCTTTCAGCTTTTCCCAGTTAGGGGTCGCCACAGCGGAACTCCGGTTCACTAATGATTAGCAGTAGATTTTTACATGCCGAATTGGCAGCCCTGATGCACAACCTTCACCGAAGGTATGCCCATCCACACATGTCTCCACACAGAAGATGCTCTGGCTGAGAATCGAACAGGACAAAGTCTTACTGTGAGGCGACTACGCTACCACTGCATTTCAGTATTATACACCAATTCATAAACTGAGATTTTGGTACAACTTAAGGGAGGAATGACAACTACTCACTTGCAAAAGAGTATTTACCTGGGGAAACTTCCTAAAGATATGACTACTCAAAGTTGCATCTTCAACAGTAACCAAGACATCCAGGAAATGTAATTATCTGGGGTCATGATGTATACCGAATGGATACCACATTTATCATAACTGAGGTATACCACAAACTCCAACAAATCTGACAGACCAACCAACAGTCATCCAAATAATGTCTCCAGATTCTAAATTCGGTGGGACTCAAATTATCTGTTCAATAAAACCCATAAAGAGGTCAGCATAAATGGGAGCAAATGATGCACCCATATCTGTTAAAGTTGCACAGAGCTTTCACATCCAATGTACGAGAACCAACCATGATATAATTGCATATGTTCAATAATGTTCAAAAATTCAGAGATATCTTGAATCCTAGATAGGACCATTTACAAAGGTTTTAAATAATATGCAAAGAATTCAGATAATGGTTCTGTCAAACACCCCTTACACAAGTCTACCAGGTGGACAATCTGGATTCTTGTCAATCTTGGGTAAAAAGACTGTACAGGATCCTACGAGACAGTATCAGTTTTCTGGAGAGAAAACCAAAAACTGTCAATTTTCATCTTAAATGTTGAAGTGGGATCCAGGTACATTCTGATAAATCAGTGGTCCGATACCAGTTTTTGGGCTTCTGCCTAGAACATGGCCCAGTCCCATACAACTACCATACCCTCGCTTACCTGCCCTATTAACAACTTGTTTTTTTTAACAAGTCAAATCTTTCATAGCCTGCCATTCCACCCTAGTGAAGTTATTTTTCCTAGCAGAAGGAACATGAAACATGTACTGCAATTCCTTCAACAACTGTTGCTGAAATCTTGCCACAAAATGTTTAACGGGGTGCAGAAATAGAGGGCTTGAACCTAGAAGTAATGCCCCCTTGATCATGTCTAGCCAGAAAATGTATTTTCAGATTAATTTTTTTTTTTTTTTTAAAAGTCTTCTGGTACATTATGACATGGAACAAAACCCAAACCTTTACTTAATTCAATGTCAACAGAAGACACATACAGATGATATAGAATAAACAGACAATTTCCGTTACTTGGTAGTCACCAATTGCAGTAATGTCTCTAGGGTCGAACCTTCTGCACCAATGCTTTATTCCAGCCCTTCTGGTCTACCCCACTGGATTAGGAGAAAGTAAAGTCACTAAATCAGTCTCTGTGGCTGAAGATTCTTCAGTCAAAATCTTAGAAGTACTACTAGATTTCTTTAAAATGGATTTACTTCTCTTACATTTAAGAGGAGGCTTCTCATTAGTATTCACAACCTTAACCACTTTCTTCCTATCAAATGGTTTCCCACCCTGATAATTTCTAGAAAATTTAAGCGTCTTTAGCTAGCTTTTAAAGTCCTACAAGTCAGCAAGTCAGTCCTTGGGCCCATTTTTTCTTCCCTTTATTACAGGGGGGGGTGGAATGAACACCTAGCTGAGTGTACAGATGACTCTTTAATCAGCTTTTTTTTGTGAGAAAGGACAGTTCCAGAGTACATTTTCAAGCAACAAATAGATTTTTTTTTTTGTGGAAAAAAAATCAAAGGCTACTTTTAATTTAGGCCAGTGACATTTACAATTTAGTTCCCATTAGGAAATCCCTGTGAATTTTAATTACACACTGCATTGCATCACTGCCCCTTATCTGTACATTATATTTCTGAATGGTTATACCACTGCATTTGATCCATAGCCTCCAGGAAAAGTCTTATATATACTGCCCAAACAACTTCCACTACGAGTTATGCATGTATATCCCAAGACCAAACAGTCCGTAACTGACCTTGTACCATCTTTTCTAGTAGCTCCCATTATTTCTTAGAGTGAGGCTAGAAGCTCTGGAAGGTGATCTCAAATGAAGAGCTTCCTTTACAAAGGGAGATTAAGGAACTTGCTCAACAGTTTGCAACCACTTCTTTTTAGAAACGCTTCTGTTTTTAAGCAGGGTAATAGGCCACTGGAACAAAGGAGAAACCACTTTACTTGTCTGGCAAATGGCTCGATAGTAGCCAACACATGGTTCAGAAAGAGAGACCATAACAAGATCACATACAAGAGTAACCAACATGCAACTAGACCTCCTCCTAGTAAGGAAAAAGCACTGGGGTAGAATCCATGATTGCTAAGTCACCCCCAGTGAAACAGTCTGCCCACAGCATAAAGAGCTAGCTGCTACAATCAGCTGCAAGCAGTGGTCAGAGAAGACTAAAGGTAGAGAGACCAGGCTGAAGACAAACTGTTTTACTTTCTCTCCAGTCAACTTCCAAGGAATTACTCTGGGCTCTAGCACCCCAAGAGGAGGGAGAAAGTAGGTGGAGGTTAAGAATGGCAGCACCCAATAAACAGCATGTGTTAGGACTACAGAAAAGATGTGGTCGAGCCAGGTATGGAAATGATGTATACAAGGAAAACTAGTGGTGGAATGCATCCAGGAAGTCATCAAAAGAAAGGAGTGCAGGAAGAAGTAGGAGACAGAAAAAAAAGACTGACCAGGCTAGGAAGGACTACTGGTTGGCTAACAAAGAAGCTACAAAAGACGTTACAATAGCAAAGAATAGGGCATCGGAGGCACTCTACCAACTTCTGGAAAGTGACTCCGTAAGGGTCACAAAGAAACCATTAGGTTGCAAGGCAGAGAAAAAAAGTCAGACACCCTTCATAACAAATGCCAGCAACAACCTGTTCACCAGTCCACAGGACAAAGGCAGATGGGAGTATTCCAACAGCTTCTGAACAAAGAACCCCACAGAAGCTGTACTGCCCCAGAAACAGCCTACGATGAGAGAAGAGAAGCCCACCCTAGAAGCAACAGCAGCACTGTTGCTTGCCAGGTCAGGGTAATACAGGTGAGCATCGTGGGTGCTTGTTCAAGCAGCTTTTATTATACACCATTATCAGAAATAAGATTAAGTAACAAACAAATTAGCCATCATGCACATTGATGCTCACATTCTGGCTGCACCTGCAAAATGGCACTGAAGTTAACACACACTGGAAATGCTTCTTAAAAAGGTACAACACCTGTTAACTGCACCCTCCTCTGAGGAAATGAGTTTGACATGGTCACCGAAATTAAATGTATGCAACTTACACAGGAATGACTTTTATTGTGCAATTATACAAAGCTAGATACATGCATACAACTACGTACAAGTTGCTGCGCATTTCACACTAGGCTTTGAAATTAAACGATAGTGTGCCATAAAATTTTGGATCTGGTTTACAACTGGGATAGTCTCTGCTGACTATTCAATCTTAGGAACACTGGAATCTGCTGGAACGGTATCAGAAGTCAAGACATGTTCTAGAACAGGAATATCATCTGGATTGTTCAGAGTTGAAGTGTTTATCAAAGGTACGGTTATCTGTTCTGCTACAGGAACATGTCCTATTTCTCCTGTACTCCACACCCTCTGAATTAACAAAATAGGATCTTGGCTCTGCACATATACTCATTACTTGACCAATCCGGTCAAAACCTTTCGCTCTTTGTATCCTCACCATCTCTTTTTCCAATGGATGAAGAAATCTGCTTAAAGTATAGCTGGACTTTTGGAAAGAACCGCTTTCCAGATTAACGAAGCTTTGATTGTAATGTTACAAAGTCCCATTCTCTGGCAAATTTCTGAAGCAATTCACTAGTGAAATGCATACCATTGTCAGAAATTAAATTTATGTAGACTGCCATAGACAGATGTGGCGTTTCAACATAGTGAGGACTGTGGTAGAAGAGAGATTAGGGAGATCCATCTCAAGCCAATTTGAATAAGGAGTCTACCAGTACAAAGTAATGTTGACTGTTCCACTCAACATGCCAGTAGCTAAAATTGACCAAGGTAGATCAGGGGACTTTAAGATGAAGTGGTTCTCTGCAAATGCACTTCAGTACCATCACATACTGAACAGTAAGAAAGTACTCAATGTCTTTTGCTAGAGAAGTCCAAAATACTAGTCCTCTTGCTCTTAGAGTAGATTTGGAACCCAGGTGACCACGATGCAAAACCTGGACATATTCTTGTTGTAAGGAAGCAGGAATAAAATTTTAGGACCATTGAAAATAATGCCATCTTCAATCAACAACATCTCTAAGGAAATCAAGATTGCACTTCTAGTGGTAGACTTGATTGCTTTGACGGCCATCCAACACTGACAGTGATAGAGCTTTTCCAAAAAAGTGGATCAGGTAGCTCAGTCTTGTGGTAGAAAAAAATATGCACTTCCATAACAAAGTCAAAGTTCTGTGTAAAGCTGTTCTGTTGTATTTCTAGGCGATCTGGAAAGGCATCAGCCAGATAATTTGTCTTTTGTATAGACCATCTTGAAGTTGTACTTTTGCAGCTTGAGCATCATTCTTTGTAATCTTGCTGGAGCTGAATGCATAGGCTTCTTTAGATTAACTAAAGGTTGATAAATTTCAATCTGGATTTCTCAACCATAGATTTATGAAACATGCAAAAACTATTGCCAGAAGTTCCTTCTCAGTTTGAGCAAACTGCATCTCAGTTGGGGTAAGTGTTCTATATGCATAGGCTACTAGCTTGCCTTCTTGAAGGATGACTGCACCTAAACCAGATTTTGAAGCATTGCAAGAAAGCTACTGGTCTGTTGACATCATAGTACTTAAACGTTGGAGGGATAGCAATTTTCTACTCAAAAACTTCAAATGCTCTCTGGTGTTGATCTAGCCATAACCAAGTTGGGTGTGAGCTCTCTCTCAAAGGTGCTATCAACTCACCAAAGTCTGGTATAAACTTACCTAAATAGACTATACCAAGAAAAACAAACATTGTAGAGCTTGTATATTATCTGCTGCTGGCATTTCAAAAATGGCTGCTTGCTTGGATGGGTCTGAAGCCAATACCTGTAAACAAATTACCTACGTACGTAGCTTCTGGAAGTCCGAATTGATACTTCAGGAGGATTGAACCTTTAAATTCACTTCATGCGTTCTGTCTAGAACTCCAAGGATTTCTGCCATGCTCTACCTCACCATTGCCTCCAACAAATATATCTATTATGGCACATAACCCTAAAAAAATTGCTCCACTGCACACTGAAAGACTTCACTTGCAGAATTCATTCCAAATGGCATTCTGGAGGAATCTACATCTTCCAAAGGGGTACTGAAAGTAGTCAGTAATGAAGATTTGCGATAAAGCATCACTTGCCAAAATGAACTCTCTGCATCAAAGACTGAAAAAACAGTAGCATTTGTATCAGGGCTGCAACCTCTTTGACTACTCACGGGATGTTGAGGTCTCTTCAATGCTTTGTTCAAATATCTTGGGTTGATGCATATTCTGATTTCAGAGCTTTTTTATGAGCCACTACCGTGGATGATACCCAATCGGTAGGCTCTGTAACTGGACATATTGCACCATTTTATTCAACTGAGCTTTGACCTTTTGCTGCATAGCTATGGGAACTCTTGTTGCTGGTCTGACCACTGGACTCACTTCTGGGTCTAATTTCAAGGAATACACAACTTTACGTTTGCCCAACTTATCAGCATACCCTATAAAAAATAGTAATGGTGAAGCTGGAACTAGGACATGTGCTTATTTTATGAACTTCTTTGGGTAAAAGAAAGGTTAATTTTCAAACCATCTTGGAGACCCAATAATGACTGCACAGCTCTTCGAATCCCATAGAATAGGCTACAACAGTTCTTGGCCACAACACGAAAGCACTACTGAGCTTTTGATCTGAATTTCTTCACCTCCATAAACAGCAAGCTTCGCACAGCACAACTAGTCACATTTAGTTCACCAGCTCTGACCCTTGCAAATGTGTCTCCAAACATGACATTACACTTTGAACCAGTGTCTACTTTGAGGTCAGTGGATTTACCACTGATCCGGACAGTACAACACTTCATTTCTCGTCAGTAAACCCACTCATGTTTTCACCAATTACTGATAAAACCATCTACATAGAAAGCAGACTGTTGCAGGTTTACTTTATTACCTTGCTTTTGGGAAGTGACCCTTCTTTGCAACTGTGTGAGGCTTACTGGATTTACAAAATCTTTGGACATGGTTCCATGTCTTACACTTGACATTTCTGACCAAATGCTATGAGCTTTTCTCTTAGACTTACGGTTGGCACCACAACTGAGAAAGTTAAAGCTTGATTTGGGTTTTGCCGATTCACTCTTATACTGCGCTGAGCAACATCTGTTTTGCACTAGGTATCCTTGGTTCTGTACTGAGGATGCTCCTTTAACTGAACTGTTCTTGGAATATGCTAGAATACTATGGGGGTTTTATCTAGAGGTCACGCAGGGCTGCCACATGCTTAGGCCTGCTTCTGCCAGTCATGTTGCATGCTGTCCACATGAGCACTAGAGCCTACAGAAACCATCCTTTTATCACTAGCAAGCATCTGTGCGCCTTTCTGTATCATGAATCGGATAGCTCTACTTGGCATAAAAATCACTATTACAAAGTAAAAATCTCACAGCAGCTTTACTAATACCACATACAAGTCTGTCCTTTAAATAATTTTAACTCACCAAACCTACATGTTTTAGTCTCGTTTCTCAGGTCCGTACCCAAGCTGCAAAAAAGTCTCCCCTTGCTTTTGATCTCTCGTATAAAACAAATGCCTCTCTAGTGTAAGATTAGTCTTTTAATGTTGCACATCTCTCTGAATTTGCACTTTTAAACACTCAAGGTCTTCCCTTTATTCAGCCTGTATGACACCACAAGTTTCTCCATCTTCATACACTGCTGGTGCACAAATTAACGTTCCCTTTCAATGGCTTTAGACCCTGCTAGGTTCAACAAAATGAATACCCTGGTATGTGCATCTTTATCAGAATAAGCTTGTATAAATATTGCACTCTTGCTCAAACATTCTCCAGATCTCTGCAATATTTAGATCAAAACACAAGTGGTTGTGGCTTGCAAAATCCATCTGCTATATTAACATCTCAGTGAAAACTCTTCCAAATATGTAAGAACACATACGCTTGAAATTTATGCCAGTGCTTGTAACACCACATAAAAAGTACAGTTTTGTACCTACCATAAATGTAGATGTTCGAAGATCCACATTGCTGCAGTCCTTACATATGGGTAGTCCGCTGTCCTCGGTCGGCCCGAATACCAAAGTATAAGGCTGACGTCGGTCATGGGCGCTCAAATCTGACATCAGAGCGTCAGGGTATAAAAGCGCATGACCGACGTCATATCCTCAGTCTTTTCTTGCCCCAGATGTCAGAAGGCCCTAAAAAGAAAGGCCACAGCCCAAAAACAGGATACCTCCCAAAAACATGCCCAACAACAACCATAACCCAAACCATATAACCATGCTAAACTACAGAGGGGAAGGAGGGAGGGTAAATTGGACTGCAGCAATGTGGATCTTCGAACATCTACATTTATGGTAGGTACAAAACTGTACTAGGTTCTTCATCTCACATGGCTGCAGTCCTTGCATATGGATAGAATCCCAAAGCAGAGGTAAAGGGAGGATGGCAAAATCATAAAGCATTAGGGGCTGCTAAAATGCCCTGTAATATTGCAGTGGCAAATCCAGCCCTAGACTTAGAATAAAGAGGAAGGTGGTAATGCTTGGAAAAAGTATGTACTGAACTCCAAGTGGCTGCTTCCAAAATATCTTTTGTAGCTACCCCCCTTAGAAAGGCAGTAGCTCTAGTGGAATGAGGTCTGATTCCAGCCGGAATCTCCTTACCATGATGGGAATAACAGAAAGAAATACAAAACCCAATCCATTTAGAAATAGTTTGTTTTGAAACAGGTTTTCCCTGAGAACCCAAAGCAAAAGAAACAAACGACTGCTGAGACTGCCTGAACCCCTTGGTTCTGCTCAAATAATAACGCAACTGCCTGTGAACATCCAAAGTATGCAAAATCTTCTCCCCTTTATTTTGGGGGTTTGCATAAAAAGTAGGCAAATGAATAGTTTGGTTCAAGGCCACACTAGAAACCACTTTACGCATAAAGGAAGGATTAGTACGCAAAGATACCCTATCCTTATGAAAAATCAGGAAAGGTTCCACTGCCATAAGGGCCTGTAATTCAGAAACCCTTCTTGCAGAGGTAATGGCCAACAAAAAAGCAGTCTTCCATGATAAATACTTCAACTCGGCAGTAGCTGCAGGCTCAAAAGGTTGTAGAGTAAGCTTTTCCAACACAAAATTGAGATCCCAAGCAGGAGTAGGAGCTCTACGTGGGGGTCTTGTTCTTTGCCCCTCTAAGAAATTGCTTAAACAAAGGATGGGAAAATAAAGGAGGGTCACAGTCATAGTGAGCAGAAATGGCTGCAGCATGAACCTTCGAGGAGAAAGGCAAACCCTTGTCCAATAACTCAGTAAGATATTGAAGAGAAACACTTAAATCAGGCTTGGAAACATCAAAGTCCTTCGCTTTGCTCCAAAGAAAAAATCTCCTCCATTTATCAGCGCAAACTTTCCTTGTACTAGGCCTTCTGGCCTCCAAAATAACATTCAAAACTTGTTGTGGAAGCCGGGACCCTCCAGGGCCTAAAACAGAATATGCCAGGCTGTGAGATGCAGAGACTGAATCTTGACATTGAGGAAGTGATTGCCCTCCTGAGACAAAAGATGCGGAATCAAAGGCAGAGGCCATGGAGGCTTCCGTACCAAACTCCTCAGTAGTGGGTACCAGTGCTGTCAAGGCCAATCCGGCGCTATCAGAATCATGGATGGATTGTCTATTCTGGCCTTCAGGAGTACCTTGGGAATGAGAGGCAGAGGTGGAAAGGCATAGACATGAAGATTGCTCCAACTGAATGATAGAGCATCCACCTTCCAAGCTGTGGGATGAAACATTTTTGTGCAAAACTTTGGCAACTGGTAATTTAGTGGAGAAGCGAACAGATCTATGTCTGGAGTCCCCCATAACACTGTCAACTTTTTGAAACGCATGAGGATCCAGTTTCCACTCGTAAGGATCCACAATTTGTCTGCTCAACACATCCGCTAAGGAGTTCTGTGCTCCTGGTAGAAACCTTGCCTGAAGATTGAGGTGTAAACTGAGAGCAGTCTCCCACAAAATCATCGCTTGCCTGCAAAGAGGGTAAGAATGGGTTCCCCCTTGCTTGTTGATGTACCACATGACAGTAGTGTTGTCTGTTTGAATCAACACCTGTCCTGGGTGAAGTAAATCCTTGAAAGCCATCAATGCAAATTGGACTGCTAACATCTCCTTCAAGTTGATATGCAAATGTTGAAGTCTGACAGGCCACGTGTCTTGCACCCATTTTCCATTGAGGTGTGCTCCAAGCCTTGTCCGGGGCATCTGTCGTTAGAATCTGACTCTCCTCTGGTCGGGTCACAGAGAGTCCCTTGTTTAGGTGACATTCCTGAGCCCACCACAAAAATTCTTTCTGAATGCAAGGTATTATCTGAATGACAGTGTCTAGATCTTGGCAGTGTTGTGTCCATACATTTTTGAGATACCACTGAAGCTTCCTCATATGCAGTTTGGCATTGGGAAGCACCAGAATACAAGATGCCATGAACCCCAAGGCTTGAAGGACTGTCCTTGCAGTCAGCCTGGACTGTAGAGACATTTGATGGAAATAAAGAGAAAGGCTTCTTTGTTTGTCCGGGGTCAAAAGGCCATCTGGGAAGCTGTATTCAGTCTCACACCCAGAAAGCACATGTCCTGAGAGGGTACTAGACTGGACTTTGTTTCCTTCACAGAATACCCTAGGCATCTTAACACTACCATCACATACTGTAGATGATGCAGAAGTTCGTCTTTGTGTTGTGCAATAATCAGGCAATCGTCCAAATAAGGATAAATCTGTATTCCTCTTAACCTGAAAAAGGCTATCTCTGGAGCCAGAACCTTTGTGAACACTCTGGGCGCAGTAGATAAGCCAAAGGGCAATGCAGAGAACTGATGTAAATTTCCAGCCCGAAAACGCAGGTACCTCCTGCAACTGGGCCTGATAGGAACATGAAGATAAGCCTCTGAGATCCAGAGTTACCATCCAGTGATCTTTTCCCAACAGAGGTAAAAGCTGTTGTAACGTTAGCATTTTGAACTTTGGAATGTCCAGATAAGTGTTGAGGATAGATAAATCCAAAATTGGTCTCCACGTGTTCCCTTTCTTTGGTACTAGAAACAGGCGAGAATAAAATCCTAGTCCCACTTCTGACAGAGGAACTGGCTGTATAGCTCCCATTTGAAGTAGTAAAGAAATCTGCTTGTGAGTCTCTATCCTTTGCCGAGGAGGAACGTCTGGCATGCCTTTGAAAGGAGGCAATGTATGGAAATAGAACTTGTAGCCTCGGTTTATAATGTCCAATACCCATTTGTCCTGGGTGACTAAAAGCCAGTTTTGCTTGAAGAGTGCCAACTTTCCTCCTAAAGGAGCTGCCAGGGAAGAAGAATCTGGCAGCTGACAATGCAGGTCATTGGGCCTGTCTACTAAAGGACTGGCCCCTGCCCTCACCTGCAGATTGTGCAGGTGAACTCCAAGTTCTAGGCCTGAATGTACTGTGAGCTCTGCCCCTGCCACGTCTAGATCTACCCCTAGACTGAGAATCAGAAGGGTAGGTCCACCCCTTAGTAGGCCAATTTCTACTAAACTTTGGAGGTTGCACCTGCAAAAAATCTTTAACAGTCTGCATGGACTTAGCCTTGTCTTCCATTTTCTTCAAAACAGACTCCACAGGGGGACCAAACAAAACTTCAGACTGTAAAGGGGCATCCAGAATTCTAGTCTTAACATGCTCGGACAAATTCTGATCCTTAAGCCAGGCGTGCCTACGAAGAACTGAACCAGTGTCAGCCACCCTAGAAGAGGCCTGTACAGCATCAAAACCACACTGCAAAGAATGCTTACCCACCTGTTCAGAGACATGTACTAAATCCTGCAATTCTTTACACTCTATGCCCTCTGCCAAAGCATCCACTTTAGATTTTAGCTGAGAAAGGAGGAAATTCTGATATTTCAACATATGAAACTGGCAATTTAAAGCCCTCATTGCTAAAGTAGAAGAGGTATACACCTTCTTACCCCATCTATCCAAAGCTCTAGCTTCCTTATCTAGAGGAACCGGATTCTTTACAACAGAAGCTCTAACACCCTTAGGCCCCTGACTAATAGTTTCTGGGTCCGCCCTAGGACTCTTATACAGATATTTATGAGCCTCAGGCACCCTGTAATACCTGTCCGGTTTAACTGGCGCAGGAGGCAAAGAATCTGGATTAAGGGAAGCCTCCGAGAAAACATCTTGAACAACATCCAAAACAGGAGGTATAGCCCAAGGGTCTATGCTGTGGTAAAAACAAGAATTCCCTAAGCCTCTTCCGTGAATCAGAGAAATCCTGTCCTTCCCACTGAAAATGCTCCCTCATGGAATGCAGAGTTTCTGAAAATGAAAAATCCTCTGGAGGAGAAGCAGAAGGAGTGGAATCCTCTGCATCAGAATCCGAATAAGGGGGAAAATCTTGAATATCTTCAGCAGAAGAGACTGAGTCCTCGGAGGCCTGATCCAAACTTTCCAACTCTGGCTCCATTATCAGGAGGGGGCATAGAACCTCTAATTAAAGTAATCAAATCTTCTGCCATTTTAAGCATGTGCTTTTTAGGCACAGACCCTGAAGTACCTGGAAGAACACCAGAGGAAGGCAAAACAGACCTGCCCTTAGAAGAAGCCTTAGAAATGGTAGAAGGCCTAACCACCTTAAGCATAGAAGGGAGAACAGTAACCTGAGAGGCCCCTTCAGCTTGACCTGACTCCTGTGAGGCCACATCCTGCAAAATCAAAGTTTCCCCCTGAGACTCAACAGAAACTTCAGCCGGATCCACCTGCTCCACTGTAGTTTCTGCAGGACCGGAGTCCGAAACGGACGAATCAACCTGTCTAGGTTTCAAGGATTTGTCTTTGCGCTTCTTCATGGAAGCGGGCGTCGGAGGATCTGACGGCATATTATAATTACACCGCTTACCAAAGACTAACCTAGCACAATCTAACCTTCTTTTTATAGTGCGCTTATTAAACCTAGCACAAAACCGACACCCGACTACGTCGTGGTCCGGTCCCAAACAAGGAATGCAAAGAGAGTGATAATCCCTATGCTGTATCTGTTTCCCACAAGAAATACAATTATTCACTTTCTGACATCCGGAATAAACTGAGGCAAGAAAAAACAAAAATATTCCTCAACGGGGTACTTAGCCCAACTTGGTTTCGGTCTGAAACTCAGAATACGAAAATTTCAGAAAGCCGAACGGCACTTGCAACGCTGCTTCTGCATCGGACCATGCGGCAAAAAAGACTGAGGATATGACGTCGGTCATGCGCTTTTATACCCTGACGCTCTGTCAGATTTGAGCGCCCATGACCGACGTCAGCCTAATACTTTGGTATTCGGGCCGACCGAGGACAGCGGACTACCCATATGTAAGGACTGCAGCAATGTGAGATGAAGAACATCCATTACCCAACTGAATCACAAAAAAACTTTTCTGCGCACTGCAATACTTCGAAATCTCTTTACTGCAAAAGACACTTGCCTTGGAATTTTAGCATTCGAGCAGTTTAGCATTATGCTCAAGTCATTTACCATCATTTTACTGTACGAGCCTTTGTTTTGTAAATCACTAATGCCAAAGCCATTTATCATTTTACTGCCGAAGTAATTTATCACCATTTTAAGAAACCTTTCAAACAACTGCACAATGCGAACAAACTAGACAGTAGAAGCAGAGGACAAGAAACCTTTTGAGGCAACTGTACTTTGCGAATACACTACCTCAAAGTAATGGCACTTTGCAACTAAACTGGTGCAAAGTAATAGCAATCTGTTTCGAAGTAACACTTTTCTAATGATCAAAATAATTGCACTTGCGAATATAATGGACCAAAATAATTGTAATTTGTGAATGTATTGTTTTGAAATAACTAATTTATGAAGGTATTTTGCAGAAGCTCAGGAGGGAGAAACACTTCAACATAACAGTACTTGGCAAGCACACAGTACACACACTGAGATTTCTCCAAAATGGCTGCATTTTGCCAAACAAATAGAGCAAGAGACACCCTAATGGCAGCACTCTGAACAGACATACCCAGGCACAAGAAAATTCTCAAAATGGCTGCACTTGACAAAATATTTGCACTTTGCGCACAGACTCTTCAGAATAGATGCACAGAAATAAACACACTAAATACTTCAAACAACTCTAGTCATGCTAGTCAAGTGCACTGAATGAAGCCAAAACACATGCAGTCGCCTTTGCTTCCCTTCTACTCAATGGGCCCTTTTCTGCCCCTTCTTTGCTTCCCTTCTACTCAATGGGCCCTTTTCTGCCCCTTCTATTACATTCGGTTTGCTCAATGAATCTCTTAAAGTGCCCTTTATGCCCTTTTGTCACATTCATTTTGCTCACTTCTTTCATGCCCATCATACTTTCTTGTGCTCATTTTAACCCTAAAAATGTTTGTTTTACAACTGAGGCAACTTTGAACCCTCTACGTACTTTTCTAATGCTCATTTTAAATCAAAATAGTTTGGCTTCAAACATTTTGAATATGCTTTTTGTTTGTTTAACGTTTCTGTGCTATTAGTTTGCTTAATATATGTTCTGTGCCCTTGTAATGCTCCATTTCACCTCTTAAATACATCATTCCTGTGTGCTTTCTTTTACCTTTAACTTGTTTGTGGCTCTTTTTAGCTCTTGGTTCTTGAGGTGCCTTGCTTTTGTCATTACCTCTGCACCTCATGGCTCTGAAGAATAGTCTTGGCCATCCTGGTTCTGACACCATGTCGCTCGCCAGATCAGGGTAAAACTGGCGAGTATTGCGAGTTCTTGTTCAAGCAGCTTTATTATACGCAAACATCAGAAATAAGTAACTTATAAACAGATTAGCTATTATGTACATGGATGTTAACATTCTGGCTGCACCTTCAAAATGGCACTGAAGGTGACACGTGCTTGGTACTTATATGCACACAGACTTTGGAAATGCTTCTTAAAAAAGGTACAACACACCTGCTAATCTACAAGCAAAGGAAAATGAAGTCAGGGAAAGCAGCAAGCTCAGATGAGGTCACAACAGCTATTATAAAGATGCCAGGTGAGAAGGGAGAAATGGCTCCTGAAGGTAATACTGTAGAGAGAAAGGAGCATCCCAGATGACTAGAGAATAAGCATAATCATGCCAGTGTACAAGAACTAAGGGAACATCCACAACTGTAAAGTACAGAGACTTCAAACTATCACATTGCATGAAAAGTTCTGGAGAGGGCGACTGATAAATGGATATGAAGAGTAGCAGAATTCAAGATGGAAAAGGAGCAGTTAGAATTCAGATCAGGATGCAGCACAATTAACCCAACGTTAAAAATGAGGAGAGAGTCCAAATGGGCATTCCTAGACTTTGAGAAAGCATACAAGGTGATTTAGGCAGTACTGCAGTGGTTTGAAGTCCCAGGAAACATTGGAAGAATTAGTGCATGTTACGTGCAAGGACCCAATAACTCAAGTACGAACAGTGTTCGGCCTTACATAGGGGTTCCCAGTGGGAGTGGGTGTACACAAGATTCAGCTGAGCCCACTGCTGTTCATACTGGACTAAACTTGGCAAGCAGGTCGGAGGGAACAGAACAAAATCACTGTATGCAGATGTGTCATTACAGGCAGACTGAGCTAGAACTTCAGCAAAGGATTGGAGAATGGAATGCAAAACTGAAGACACATGGGATGAAACTAAGCACAGGTAAGATGGTGGTAATGGCAGCAAATTGGGGAAATTAGAAGCTGAGAATAGAGATAGAAAGGAAGACAGTGGAACAGGTAAACAGCTTCAAGTATCTGGGAGGGGTTGGGGGGGGTCTAAATGAAGAGGTCAAAGCTAGAAATCAGCAGGGCTGCAGCCAACTGGCATAATGTGTCAGGTGTAGTCTATAAGAGAAGAATGCCAAAAAAAGCTGCAAAGTAGTGTGTACAAGACAGTGGTGCGACCAGTACTAGTGTATTGTACAGGAACCTGAGCAGTAAGGCAGAACAGTTGAAGCTAGAGGTGATGGAAATGAAGTGCCCAAGATGGGTGGTAGGATGCACATTGTGGGATACATGAAGAAATGAGGACATAAGTGCAGAAGCCAAAGTAGCTCCAACTACAGAAAAGAGGACACAAGTGCAGAAGCCAAAGTAGCTCCAACTACAGAAAAGATCAAAAAGAAAACAGATTATGGTGGTTTGGACATGTGCAGAAAAACAGAAGACAACCTGGTGAGGAAGATTTGGGACAGACAGGAAGAAGAGGAAGCGATTACGTCCAGCAAAGAGGTGTATGGATTGTGTGAAAGATCTGAGACAGTCAGGCACGAGTGTTAAAGGCAGGAGTGTGACACTGAATCAAGAGAGTTGGCAACAGTTAACATGATACCCAGACCCCATGTAGAAAAAAAACAACAACAAAAAAAAAGGGGCGATGATGACTCAATTACTACTTGACACAAGTAATCAAAACTGTATTGACAGGTTCTGGTTTACTAACATACTTCACATATATTGATATATGCAGCATATGCTAAGCAACATTACATAAATTCAATTCATGCCCTTAAAAAAAAAAAAAATTCACTCCTACATTTATAAAAACAAAGCACATTGACACAATCCTAGTTGCAAGTATGTTACATCACAAACCATACAGACACTCCCAGTTCCAAACATTATACACAACTTATCTACTCATTTTCAGTCAAAGAGTACATAGCTCATTTTAGTTGTGCCTTTAAACCTTATTCCTTCCCTGTATGCATGTTTTTCACAATTCCTATTTTTTCCTATGTAGTTTGCTCCTACCATTTTCTAAAGATAATTCCAGTCGATTAATCTCTGCTGTTATATTTCACTGCTTCTAAAATAGTTGGCTTAGATTTTTATTTCCATTTTCTAGTAATTGCTTTTTTTTTTTGGCAGCTACCATAATTGAACACAGCAAGGCCTTACCATGTCTAGCAATTCTGATTCTGTATCATAGCTCATAAAAATCTCCATCACACCAATCTGCCTGCCCAGCATTTCTAGCCGTGCATCCCACAGGGAATACGTAAAGTCCACCAACTCGCCACACTTCCAGAAAACATGTTCCCAATTACCTCTTTCTTCCCTTGCACACAAACATTTCCTGGCTACTTGAGGAAAAAAAATCTATTGAGTTTTACTTTGGGTATAAAAATATCTATAAACATTTCCAAGCAAAAACAAATCTAGATTCTGCTGCATATATCCTACTGTTTCTTTGTGAATTGCTTATCCAATCTCTCTTCCCAATACTTTCTAATCTCCTCCGATTGATTCTTACAGTCACCATGTAATATTTTGTATGATCTACTAATTATCCCTTTAATGGCAGCTTCTCTTATAGGATTCTACAACAAACTCTACCAGTGCTAGTCTTTCGTTTAGGACCCCCCCATTTTCTCTACTTGTACGCATACATGGATATGAAGGCAATCTCTAATCTGCAGTCCAGATAAATTCTTGGCATCTTCCCATTCCATCATCTTTCAATCTAGTTATTTGCTCCCAATACCTTGGTTCCTTTGCCAGTTCAATAAACTCCAGCCCCCTCTTGCCTATATCCCACCAACTGCAGTCCCTATCAGCAGGATTTCCCTTCTCCATTCCTGTGATGACTTGGTTCTTACGATACTTTCTGCTAGACTGTTATTCCCCTTAAAGGACCGCATCCAAAATACCAGTCGCTAGTTTGAGCACACACACACACACACACACCCCCCCCCCATCATCCCTTTCCATTAGGAATTACAGTTTTCCACTTAGGCTCTGTATAGGAGCCTTAATTATGTAGCTCTGAAATACCCCTTGGGTAATCACACTCTGACCTATTCCACTTGGACTCTTGCCACCTTCCAGTCCTAGATAAAATCAGAGTTCTTTATTGCCATCCACAAACTTCTCCTCTGGTTGAAGAAAGTTAAGTACTATCATAACGTTCCATGTTGGTAGTCCACCTCGCCCTTAGTTTTTACATATGGGTTCGGAGCCAATCCTCTGCTTTTTACATATGGGTTCGGAGCCAATCCTCTGCTCAGACTCGGCCGATTTTCAAGCTCGAAGACTTCTGGTTGGCTCGTGGCTAAGCAGGTATCCCATGGTGCACCAGTGTAATCCCCAGATCTTGTTTGCTGCTTGCTAGAAACAGAAAAACCTCTAACCAACGAACCAATACTAAAGGGTCACCAACCAAGAAAAACAAATTACCTCCAGATCTTCCAGGATGGGGGCAGGTTGGTAAAAATGAAGGGCGAGATGGACTACAAACATGGAATGTTATGGTGAGTACATAACCATGTTAGGTAGTCCAATATCACCTTCATTTTTACATATGGGACAGTGTCCCTAGTGCCTTATTCTTCGATGGCTCATTGGAAAATTCTACCGAGCACTGTGGAGCCAAAGGATGCTCTTATCCCTGGATGCCAAATCCAACTTATGAGTAATAAAGGTGAGGGGTAGCCCACTTAGCTGCTGCACAAATATGATCAAGTGGTACCCTGGATTGAAAGGCTGCAGAGACCTGGTAGAGTGAGCCTTGATCCTGTGGGGTAACGGTCTGCCCTCCAAATTGTAGATGAAGGCTATGCAACTAGAAATCCAATTAGACTAGGTCACCTTAGAAACTGGCAAGCCCAATTTGGAGTCGGAAAAAGAAATGAATAACTGGTCCGACTTCCGAAATTCTTTGGTCTGTTGCAAGTAATAAAAACGTAGCTGTCTATGAAATTCCAGCTGGTGGAAACTACATTCAGCTACATAAAAAAAGTGATTGGGAAAGAAAACTGTAAGCTCAATGGACTGACTAAGGTGGCAGTAGAACCACCAAGGGATTGGTACGTAAAGATACCCGGTCTTTATGAAAGATTAAATAAGGTGGCTTGCAGCTCAGAAACAATGTCTGGCTGAGGCAATAGCTACTAAAGTCTTCCCAAGACAAATATTTTAAAGAAGATGAGCGAGAAGGTTCAAAGGGAGGGGATGTCAATTTGGACAACACAAAATTGAAATCCAAAGAAGCCACATGTTCTTATGACGGTGTCTCAGTAAAAGTGGCTCCTCTCAAAAAAAGTCTTGCATAGCTTATGAGACACAAGGTTGGCATTTGGGGACCCTAAATAATGAGATTGCCACCAACTGTACATTGATGGTGGCCGCGGCAGATCCCCATTGAAACAGCTCCGAAAGGAATTCCAGAATCATGGGAATGGGAGCAGTGTAAGGATCCACATTCATTTTCTGTGCCCAAATAGAAAACCTTTTCCATTTACTGTCATACAGTCTTCTGGTTGAGGGTTTATGAGAGGATAAAAAGAATGTGTGACACTGATGAAGCAACATCATGAAGCCTGACTAGAGATGGAACTGGAGCAGCCATGCTGTCAATTTGAGGGTGTGGAGAGTGGGATGTAGTGAACCCAACATGTGGGTCAATAGATCTGGAAGTCCAAGGATCATTCAGGAGAAGAGGCTCAAGGAAGGGGAACTAGACCTGACTAGGCCAGTAAGGAGCAATGAGGATCAACTTTCTTCCCAGCCGATTGGGGATAAGTGGAAATGGAGGAAAGGCATATAGAAGTCCCGTGGGCCTATCGTGGACCACAGCATCTCTGGCGTTTCCCCCGGAGGGGGAATTGGGGAAAAATAGCTGCTGCGCTTGGCATTGACTGGGCTGGCAAAAAGGTCACAGCAAGGCTGTCTCCATCTCCGGAAAATCTGTTCCACTGTTTCCTGTTTCAGAGACCACTCGTGAGGCATTAAGATTGCCCAGCTTAGCGTGTCAGCTATCACGTTGGTTGTCCCCGGCATGTGTGTTGCCACCAGAAAGCACTGGGAAGAAAATCAGCCATTCCCAAACTCGCATGGCCTCTCGACAGAGTGGGTAAGATCTGGTATCGCCCTGTTGGTTGATGTACCACACAGATATGTTGCCCGATTGTATCGCAATAGCCCCTGGAGGAAGAAAGTCCTGAAGTGCTTGCAACGCCAGAAGCACCACCCTTCTCTCCAGAACACTGATATGCAGATGAGCCTCATGTTCGTGCCGTGGACAGTCCTGCCAATATAATGCCCCCCCACCCGACCTGGGAGGCATCCGTGGTCACAGTGGCAACGGGTTGGGCAGGCACAAAGGGAGCTCCCGTAAACAAATTGATGGGGGCTATCCACCAATGAAAGTACTTTTTGGATGATTCCGTCAGCAGGATAGGTGACTCAGCGGTAGATATTGGAAAGACCACTGGGAAAACAGGAGTCACTGGAGAATTCTCATGTGTAACCCGGCTAAAGGTATTAACAGAATGGTTGAGGTAATCTTACAGAGAAGTTGAAGAATCCATTTTGCTTTGACCTTCCGAAGCAAAGACTCGGAACTTGTGAATTTTGTGCCCTTTCGGTGGGGAGATGAACAGTCATATCCACTGTGTCTACCTCTGCGCCTATCAGATTGCGAGGGCAGTAATGCAGAGTTTTCCCAGTTTATGGAGATCCCTAGTTGAGCACAAAGTTGAATGGTGCCTTCCCCGTTTTGGATGAGTAGATGCCTGGGGGGGGGGGGGGGGGGGGTCAGGAGCCAGTCGTCCAAATACGGAAACACCTGGAATCCCTGACGTCTCAAGTGAGCTGTCACTACTGCCATGCATTTGGTGAACACCCTGGGGGCTGTAGACCAAAGGGCAAAGCACGAAACTGATGGCCGGCTCCCAGATATCTCCTTGATGCCTTGTCCATTTTTATATGGTAGGAGTCCAAGATCCAGAGATCACATCCAATAGGCTTTCCCAAACAGGTGTATCTGCTGCAGTGTGACCATCCGAAACTGGTCCTTCACGGATTTGTTTAATCTGCTGAGGTCCAAAATTGGCCTCCACTCTCTGGTTCATTTTGGGACTAAAAAGAACCTGGAGTAAGTTCTGGATCCTGTCTGGTCTGCTGGGACGGGCTGGATGACTCTAGCAACTTACTGATCTCCACAGTTGCCCGAACCCTGTGATTGGGTGGAACATCTGGGATCGTTTGGGGAACAAATGGTGGAGGGAAAAGGGTACGATACAGCCTCTGGTAACAACTCTTTGTACCCACTTGTTTTGGGTGATACTTAGCCAGGCTTCTGAACACAGATGCGACCAACTGGCCCCAGAGAAACGCAGACGGGCCCCACATCAGGAGTGCTGATAAGGCCGCCCACAAAAGGAACCACAGCCTTGCTGGTATTGCAGACCTCCCTTGCCTCTAGGGCGACGTCTACCATTTCCTTTTCCTCTGCATGGAAAGACCCTCAGACTTTTTGAACCACATTTTACCTCCTTTGACCTTTGGAGTATGATCGACACGGAATGGTAAAACAGACTCCCACGGCAGAGAGTCTTTCCTTCCTGCTCACACAGTTTTTCACCTTGGGACCAAACAAGGAGGAACCAAACAGGGCGTTGGTGAAGGTGGACTTTCCTGGATGCAATTGTGTAATTTTGCAGAGCTGTAGTGGCGCCCAAGGGCAACTCCTGAACCTGCTGCTCTGCTCGTTCCCATCAGCCGCATGGAGTCAACTACAGAATTTAGGGTATGAGCAGAGATCCTATCAGGGACTCCACCAGGACAAGCACCGTGTATGGAATCTAACTCCACGAGGTTGCAGAGGGATCTCCAAGAAGTGGGCAAGATAGTTCAGAGATCGGAGTGTAAATGCAGCTGAACTAAATACACGCTTCCCAAATCTGTCCATCTGTTGAGACTGTTTGGTGGATGAACAGCGGAAGTCTCTGCCAACTCCTTCGTGGCTGCCGCCACCACCGTGGCATCTACGGGAACGCCCTTAGACAAGAACTCTATTCCAGGAGGGGCAGACAGGAACTTATTTGGTCTCCTGGGAACTGGCTCCACAGCATTGGGAGAATCCCACACCTTCTGGACTAACCAGATCAATTAGTTTGTCGAATGGTGGAGACACCCAAGAGGCAGAGGGTTGAGATCCAAAAGCCTTCAGATACACAGACTCATCAGCCTTCAGATACACAGACTCATCAGAAGGATTGACAGTGGGCCAGTTGCACCTCTGTTTAAAGGATCTCCAGGATGTCCACAAAGGAGACCGAGGACGAGACTCCGAGGTCAGTGTCAGACTCATCCTGGGAGTCCATATGCTTCCTCTTGCATACCCTCTTCCGAGGAGGCTCCTCGAAGGGACCTTCTGGGGAGGCCTCAGAAGAGTGGGGGCCACCAGCCGGTGGTTCCTGAGGCTGCGTGTCTCTGCCGTCTCCACAGGTAGTAGGTACTGAGACCCAAGTGGGAGCCTTGGGGGGGGGGTGCTTGTACCACTGGCAGGGGCTGCAGATTGAGACGGCACACTTCTAATCACCTCAAAAGCAGACCCATCTGGCTCCAAAGACCTGCCCCGCTCCGAAGAGAAAGGTTGGCACCAGAGCCAGAGGCAAAGGCTCCGAAATAGATGCAGGGTCCGAGCTCACCCTGGCAGAAGCACCGAAAGGAAAGCTCGGAACAGAGGAAGATAGATTCAAACCCTCCCCATCGGCACAGACAGAAGAGCTTCTGTTCCTGGACACGACGGACGGATCCAAGCAAGTCAGAGCCGAACTCTGCCCCAATGCAGCAGCAAGGGGAGCTGGAACAGAGGGTTCCTCCATTGTAACAAGCACTCCGGCACCAAAAGGCCAACTTGGCTCAGGAGGAGGAATCCGACTAGGGCAAAACTGCCAAGTGGCTCCAGAGCCAACTGGGTCAAAGCCAAAAGGCAGAGCAGACGACTTCAGCATTCTCAGTACTACCCTCTCCACATCTTCTTTCCGAAAGGCTCCTGGAAGATAAAGTAGGGGATCTCGACCTAGCAGTCACTGGAGACTTTATTAGCAAGGAGACTGGTAGGGATTCCACAGACCGGCTCCGAGCAGTAGAGTCAACTGCTATTTCCAAAGGTTCAGAAGTCAGCACCTGTGACTGACCGATACCATGGTGCTCTCCTTCGGCTCCAAAGACAGAGGAGGCAGATTTTGGTAGGCTCCGAGATACCAGCCGGTGCCGGAGAAGGCCTTTTTGAAGCTTTAGATTTAGAGTCAGATCCAGATTTTGTAGACTTGGAAGAAGCTGACGAACTAGATAAGGCTTCCTCAAAGGTTGGTTTCAGAAGACCCCCCCCCCCCAAGTATCAGCTTGTTCTCCCTCCCTCTCCTGCAACACTCTAGGAGAGTGAACATGACAGAACAAGCACGATGCCTGCAAATGGATGGCTCCCAAGCAGTAAACACAGCTACTGTGGCCATCAGTTAATGACATTTTCTAGGAGCATTTCATGCATTTTTTGAACCCAGAGGGTTTATGCTCCTTGCAATCCTTAGACATTGCAGACACGCATGCAAAACCAGAGGAGAAATAAGGAGAGAATAACGGAGGATTAGGTCCTCTAACTAAAATGGGCCTAGCCCTGCAGAAGAATTACATGAGGACTAGGTCCTCCAACTTAAACGGGCCTAGCCTAGTGCAACAAACTAGGTCTAACTCAAAACAGACCAAGTATATAAACAGACAGACACAGGTTCAATCACACACAAATAAATTTGCAACTGCAATCCTAAAATACGACTTTAGTGGATCTGCGCCAAAGACAAGTTAAGTTAACAGTACAAATAAAAATCGACAGGAGCCCCTGTTGATTAAGAGTGGAGAAAACCCGCCAAAACCAACAATCTAGGCAAAAAAAGCACAACGGCACCTATGGTACACAGGACACTAACAAAAGGTCAAAACAAGTCCACAGGACAATTTAGGTAAAGGCCTATATATAAAATCACACTAAACAGTAAATATGCAAAAAACACTGAACTGAAAGACTTAGCCAGAGCCAAGAGAAGCACATCCGAACTAGTAGACATGGCAAACTAGATCAGGGATTGTACTGGTGCACCATGGGATACCTGCTTAGCTACAAGCCAACCAGAAGTCTTCGAGCTTGAAAATCGGCAGAGTCGGAGCAGAGGATAGGCTCCGAACCCATATGTAAAAATGAAGGTGAGATTGGACTACCTAACAATCTGTTTTGCATCTTACTATCCATATAACAAAGCTTCCATTTCAGTTCTCATATCTTTTGTTTAGTCTCTTCCCACATATCCTTAGCTGCTACACCAGAATAATATTTAATCCACAAGTACTTCATTTTATCATAGGTAGGTACTAGGCATAATTAAGCCTAGCAAAAATGTTTCAGCTTGCACCTTCCATGTGATTTAGTTACCTGCGCCTCTGTAAGGGCCACAGAAGTGATTCCTGGGGTGAATTTCCTTCCCCATCCACTTATGTCCCATAAATGTGGATACTGCTGAACTAAGTTCATATGTTGGTACATATTTTACAGCTATTGCCTTTGTTTTAGCTTCATTAAGTTTGTATCCTGAAAAAGAAACAGATGTCTTTCTGGTTTTGTCAGGTATAAAATGATACCATCTGCAAATAGAACCAGCTTTTCTTGACTACCATACCAGTTGTATCCTTGAATTTCTGAGTTTCTTATTTTCTTGCCAATGGTTCTAAATATAATGCAAGCAAAAGGGAACACCACCCCTGCCTGGTTCCTCTGCTCAGGCAGAAATTCAAATTGCCCCACCTACTTATTTTCACCTCCGGTCCCTCAGATCCTCCTGATCTACCCTATAATTTTTCAGGAAATGCAAATGCTTCCACTGCCAAAAGAAACATCCTTTTGGCTTCTCCTGTCAAGTGTCAGCACAGCTGATCACCGGTCCGCAGACTGATTGGCAGTGGAGTTTTTACAGTGTCGAGTTGCCAACCCAGCACCCAACCTTTACAAAAAGCATGCACCTACCTGAATGCATTTAAAACTCACGACCACAGGGAGGACATACAGACTCCACATAGAAGGCACTCCAGCAGAGAATCAAACTGGAGAACCTCTATTTGAGGTGAAAATGCCAACTGCTGCACCACTGCGGCCTCTAAATGCTTCCATTGCCCTGCTCATAATTACTTTGTCAAACCATTTTTCATAAAGACCCAACAACAATGGTATTTTCTCACATTCTGCTTCCCTCTGGAGCATTCATGTAGTCAAATGTTTGCCTCCATGAAACCACACTGACCCACATATATCAATTTTGGCATCGTGTTTGCCATTCTTTTAGCCATTATAGACAGATACCTTATAATCATGGTTCAGTATTGAAATGGGTCTGTATGAAGCAGGATCTGATTACCTTTCCTCTCCAAGTAGTACAGCTACCACTGCTTTCTTCCAGGATGTTGGCACTTCTTAATACTGTTAAACAAAATCTTCCAGATCTTGGGAGTTGTTTCCCCTCCTAGCTTGCAAACTTCTACAGGAATACTATCTATTCCTGGGGTCTTTCCTGTAGATTGGTTATACATCACAATTGTTCTCATGTCCTCCTATCCTAACAGTTGATTGACCTCTGCATATTTAAATTCCATAAACATTCTCATTTATATTTTCCTGATTTATATACAGGCAATTTAATTTTTTTTTTTTTTTACTGTTGCTGTAATGTCTTGCTCATTCCTCTCAGCATAATTGGTTGTCCAGTAATGGATTACATAAATTTCCCCTTTCTGCCTTTTACTAGCTTTTGCCATCTAAAATTACTTCCAGGTTTGTTCCACATGTACTTTGAATGTGAGGTGACCACTCAGACACCAATATCTACAGCCCAGAATACAAACGTACAGTTTATTCACAAAACACAAACAGGCCAAGCACTTTCGTAGTATCACTTCATCAGAACGTTTGTGAATTAACTGTACTTTTGTATTCTGGGCTGTAGATACTGGCGTCGGAGTGGTTATTTGGATCATTGGTTGTGCTTTACCACTCTCACCCTTTGGATTTTATTAAATGCGAGGTGGTATTCTACACCTTGAAAAGAACAGTTGTGTACACTTACCATAAATGTAGATGTTAGAGCGTATTCACTGTTGCAGTCATTACATTTGGGTTATCTGCTTGCAGGTTGCCCTCAGTCGGCCTGATCAACAGTCTTGGGTTCTGCGTTGGTTGCTGTCCCTTCTTCCATCAGGTTGTCAGGGGTATAAAACATGCAGCAAACACCATTACATCAGTTTTTCTTGCCCCAGATGTCAGGTGCCCCCTAATGGGAAGCAATTAAACATAAAAGCACAACGATATACCTGCAACAAAAAAGCAAATTCACTATACTCAAAAGCCTTTTTGGTGTAAGGAAAGTAGAGGTATAGCCAAACGTTAAGGGGCTGGAAGGTGGGTAACCAGGACTGCAACAGTGAATACACTCGAACATCTACATTTATGGTAAGTAGAGACAACTGTACTATGTTCGTAGTGTTTCACTGTTGCAGTCATTACATTTGGGTAGATTCCCAAAGCTATGGTTGGGAGGAGGAATTTAGATTAGGGCCAGCTATAAGGCCCTGCAAGACTGCAGTAGCAAAGCCAGTTCTGGATGTAGAGAAAATTGGCAGAGGATAATGCTTGGTATGTACAGAACTCCAGGTAGCAGCTTCTAGGATGTCCCTGAGAAAGGCTGTAAAGAGGTAGATGCAGCCCTGGTGGAGTGAGGTTTGATCCTCTGGGGGATAGGTTTTCCATGGTGCTTGTAGCAGAAATGAATGAATGGCTTATCCATTTAACAATTGTTTGCTTTGAAATGGCCTTCTCTGCCTCTGCAGCAAATGCCACCAGCAGTTGTTCAGACTTCCTTTGAGGTTTAGTCCTGTCCAAGTAGAATCCAAGTTGTCTGTGCACATTTAAGAAATGCAGCATCCGTTTCTCTTTATTCTGTGGATTGGGAAAGGTTGACAAATGAATGGACTGATTAAGAGCCACACTGGATACCACCTAGGGTATGAAGGATGGATCGGTTCTGAGGGACACCCTGTCCGCATGAAAGATGAGGAAAGGCTCCACTGCCATAAGGGCCTGTAATTCAGATACCCTTTTAGGTGAAATGATTGCTAAAAGGAAAGCAGTTTTCCAAGAAAGAAATTTTAAGTCTGCAGTAGCAGCTGGCTCGAAAGGTGGTAGAGTGAGTTTCTCCAAGACAAAGTTAAGGTCCCAGGCTGGGGTTGGAGCTCTCCTGGGTGGTTCAAATTTTTGGCCCCTCTGAGGAACTGCTTGAGCAGTGGATGAGAGAAGAGGGGAGGTTCTGTGCTATGAGCGGAAATGGCTGAGGCGTGGATTTTAATGGAGAAAAAAAGAGCAGGCCCTTGTGAAGCATCTCTGTTAAGTATTGTAAAATCTTAGGTAAATCTTATCTTATCTTTTAGAATCTTATCTTTTATCTTTTCCCATTTTTCAGCACAAGATTTTCTAGTAATAGGCCTCCTTGCCTCAAATGATATCAAATCACAGGTTTGCTGAGGGATAGTAAAGGAGAGTAAGTAATTAGCCAGGCTGCAATGTTCAGTGTTGGAAGCAGAGGGTGCAGAATCTGGTTCTCCTGTTGAGACAGCAGGGAAGGAGTCTGAGGCAGGTGCCATGGAGATAGTGTCAGTGGCACTGCACAGGAGGGGGTTACCAGTGTTGGCACGGCCAGTCTGCAGCAATCAAAATCATCCTTTGTTTGTCCAGTTTAAATTTTTAGTAGTACTTTGGAGAGCAGAGGGGAGAAGGCATAGACTGATGGGGTTTTTCCAGCTGAAGGACAGAGCATCCACTTTCCAGGCTTGTTTGTGGGGAGTCCTTGTGCAAAATTTGGACAATTGGTAGTTCTGGGGAGAGGCAAACAGGTCTATATCTGGGCTCCCCCATTTGCTTGCCAACATCTTGAAAATCCTTTGTTCTAGTTTCCACTCGTGTGGGTCCATGAGGTTTCTGCTTAGTCCGTCTGCCAGTGTATTTAATTTTCCTGGCAGGAATTGAGATTGTAGGTAGTTCAAGGCTGTGTTCCACAATGCCATGGCTAGTCTGCAGAGGGGGTAAGAATGTGTACACCTGCTTGTTTATGCACCACATAACAGTGGTGTTGTCCATCTTTACCATTAGTTGCCCTGGAAGAATGTGGTCCTTGAAAGCTGTCAAGAGCATTCTGTACAGCTAACATTTTTTTGATAGATATGCAGGTGCATTTGACTTTAGTTCCATTTGCCCTGAATGCACTTCCCTGCCAGGTGAGCCCCCCCATGAATAGTCTGAAGCATTTGTTAGGATTTAGGTGGCAGGGGGTGGTGTGAAAGGTAGTCCCTTGTTTTGGTGGCAGGCATCTGCCCACCAAAGGAACTCTAGGCATAGGCAAGGTACGATAGAAACAATGATTGAGAATGTTGACATGACACCATAGGCTTTCTAGATACCACTGTAGTTTCCTCATATGCAGTCTTGCATATGGAATTAGAAGAATGCAGGATGCCATGAACTCCAAGGCTTGCAGTATTTGTCTTGCAGATAACAGGGTTTTTGTGGACACTTGTTTTGAAGTAGTTTGTCAATGAATTTGCTTTTCTGGCGTGATGCACGCCATCTGGGAAAAATGTATTCAAGCTTGCTCCCAGGAATATAATTTGTTGACAGGGTACCAGGTGCTATTTCTTTTCGTTTATGGCATACCCCAGACAAGTTAGAACCCTTTTTACAAAGACCAGATGATTCAAAAGTATGTCCTGGCTTTCTGCCTGAATTAGACAATCGTCCAGGTATGGGTACATCTGAATATTTCTTTGCCTGCAAAATGCAATAACTGGAGCTAGGCACTTTGGCTTATCTACTGTGCCCAGGGTATTCAAAGGGCAGTGCAGAGATCTGAGTGCGTGTAGCCTGCTTTGAAGCATAGGCATCTTCTGCAAGATTCCCCGATTGGTAAGTGCAGGTATGCTTCTTTTCAATCTAGTGTTGACAACCAGGCATCTTTGCCTGGCATAGGAAGTAACTTGTGAAGAATCACCATCTTAAATTTTGGAATCTCCAAAAAGGCATTTAGAGTAGACAGGTCTAGGATAGGATACCATGAATGGTCTTTTCTGGGTACCACGGGAAAGTCAAGTAGAAACCTTGTCCCTTTTCCTCTTCTGGTACCAGTTGAATAGCCCCCATGCTTAAGAAAGAACTTTTTTTGGGGCCTCTGCCCACTGATTTGGGGGTAGGTCCAGCCACCCACTTGGTGTTGGCAACATGTGGAAGTGAAGTCTGTATCCCTGGGACACTATTTAAAACCCATTTGTCCTGGGTAATGAGTTCCCAATTCTTTGCATGAAGAGCAAATCCCCCCCCCCCCAAAAAAAAAGGGAACAGTCAGTTGATAAGTGCTTGGAAATTTAAAGGGAAGTCATGGAGACAGTTTACCAAGGGGGGGGGGGGGGTCTTATTCCCAGACTTGTAAGTGGAGGTCCCCCACGGCTTAGTTCTGCAAGTCCCCTGGGACTAAAACCTGGGTTTTTTGCTGTGTCTGGGTTTGGCATGAGAAGAGCTGGAAGGGGCTGAAAAGGACCAATTCATAGAGGGCCAGTGCCTACTACATCTAGGAGGCTGAACTTGTACAACATCTTTAACAGTTTGCATAGATTTAGCTATCTTCCTCTTTAAGAACTTACTCAGCCTTGTTGCCAAACAGGCAGTCCTTGGAATATCCAACAATTTAGCCTTAACATGATCAGGCAAAGATTGCTCCTTAAGCCAAGCATGCCTTCGGAGCACAGACCCAGTAACAGCATCCCTGCAAGAGGCCTCTAATGAATCAAAACTACATTGCAAAGTACGTTTTCCAATTTGTTCGGGCAGAATGCATTAAATCCTGTAATTCTTTATTTTCCACAGTCAAGAATCATTTTCTTGATAAGCAGTCCAACATGTTGCAGATATTTTAACATATGAAACTGGCAGTTTAGACACATAATGGCCAAGGTTGCAGAAGTGTAAACCTTCTTATCCCCTCTATCCAGCACCCTGGAGTCTATCAGAAGGGTAGGACTTTTAGCAGTAGAAGCCTTAATGCCCTTGGGCCCCTGTGAAATGGTCTCTGGATCTGCAATAGGATTTTTGAAGAGGAACTTGTGGGACTCTGGGACCCTGTAGTATCAGTCAGGTTTTCTGGGAGCAGGAGGCAGTGAATCAGGGGCCAAACTAGATTCAGAGAAATAATGATCAAAAATGTCTAGTACAGGAGGAATAGCTAAAGGCCTATGCTGATGGAGGAGAAGGAAACCCCTAAGCCCCTTTTTGAATCCGAAAAATCCTGGCTTTCCCAGTGGAAACGCTCCCTTAGAGTATGCAAGGTTTCCCCAAAAGAAAAATCCTCAGGAGGGGAAGCAGAGGGAATAGAGTCCTCTGCATCAGAATCCTCATAAGTAGGCAAGGGCAAATCCAGATAATCAGAAGTCAGAAAAAACAGAATCCTGATCAGAAGATTCATAATCCACCTCAGTCTTGGGCCTCTTAGAAGGGGGGGTTGGCTACCCCTGATAAGAATGGCTGATCTGTTTTTTTAGGCATAGAGGCCTGGGTGTCATTTAGACATGGATCGAGATTTAGGCCCAAGTAATGGAGTCTATTTAATAGGCAAGTCCGTAGGCCTGAATACACCCTCAGAAGCCCAAGGTAGAGACATCCGCAGGTTCCATAGTTGAAGCATCTCAAAGCATACCGGACTCAGAATGGGTCCCAGTAGAGGCCTGCAAATCAGAAGTAGCTGGTATCGGGGACTGCGAAAGCGCCTCAGAGTACAGACTGGCTTAAGAGTCATCGGCGGTTTTGGACCTCGGCAGCCTGTCTTTATCTTTACTTTTTTTGGAATCCCGATAATAACAGACATTTCTGGATAATTAAACAGAGAACTGAAATATTTACAGGCGAAAATATATGGACAACGTATAGTGCGCTGATTAAAGCACAAAACAAACAGACAGCAAGGTACATAGTGGTCAGGGCCTAGGCAAGAAAGAAATACAGTACGAATGAAAATGAGGTATTTGTTTTCCACAAGTAATGCAATTAAAGTTGACATCGGTAAGGAGCAAGAAAAAAAAAAAAAAATTATATATATATATATATATATATATATATATATATATATATATATATATATATATATATATATATATATATATATATATATATATATATATATATATATATATATCAGGGAACTTGGCTTTAGTTGAAGCCCTTCGGTTCTGAAATTCGAAATTTCAGGAGTCTGACGACTGGCACTTGCAAACTGCTTCTGGCACCGCACGAAGAGACTGATGCAATGGCGTCGGCTGCATGTTTTATACCAGACTACTACATGGAAGAAGGAACGGCAACTGACACAGGACCCAAGACTTTTGTTAATCAGGCCGACTGAGTGCAACCTACCAGCAGATAACCCAAATGTAGTGACTGCAACAATGAAACACTAAAGAACATCCGATGCTCCCACAGAGGTACCACCTTAAACATCAGCCAATTAAAGCAGTGACTGCCAGTCAAGATGCAGGTAGCCTGTGACAGCAGGCCATGAAGTTACTCCCCATGGCCTGCGAGCTGAAGCTCACCTAAAGAGGATTCCATGTGTGAGCTGCAACAGCATAAACAGAAGCTAGCTTGTGGAACACACCTAGGACTACAGTGCTGGATTCAGAAAATGCTTGGGACACCTACAGCCTGAGACTTCTAGAGGTACTGTAAATAGTTGGAAAGTAACCGTAAGGTACTTTTTTTCCATTCTGAAAAAGCCAAGGAGGGCTATTTTGATTTGCTCAGGATCTCTGAACCAACCAGTATTTTATACAAAACTGACTTCTCCAGAAATTCCTTGTATTCAAGTCTTGTAAAAGCTTGATTTGAATAGCTTCCTACATTTCTTCTCTCCTCATTTCCATTTATATTTTCCGTGCTACCCACCACACTTCCCACACCTTAATGTACACTATTTTCTACAACTCAATTTCTTCAATGAGTCACTCAACTACCAATTTTTGTTCTACAGATCGCAACGTTAAAGTTCTCCTAAATTTGTTGATTGAAAATCCACTTAGTTGGGAAATATTAAAAAAGGAAGCTAAATAACAATTCCAGTTGTACTGTTGCAGAATTTTAAAATTAGGTAAAGGAATTTACATGCAACAGATCAATATTTCATACCTGCCTTTAACTTCTCAAATTTCTACATGGATATCAATGTTAATCAAAAGGCTTAGGTTTTTCTAGCAATTCCTTGTATACTACTGTACTACATTACATACATATTAGCCTATACATTACTACAGATACCACTATAGCAACTATTATGGATTTCCTGGAAGGCTCACAACTTGGGGTTCATAAATTACTAGGACAAGCCTACCCTTGTTCCCTAGTCTACCATGGTTAGGTGGTCAGTTAAAGCAAATCAAGGATTAGCACAGATTGCAGATTCACCCCGGGGGTACCGTCTGTCACTCAGGGACAGGGGCAGTCTCCCAGCCAAAAATGTCAAAGCTGCGCTGCGCTTAAATAGGGTCATTGAGGAACTTTGTTTCACATGAAGTGGAGTTTATTCCAGAGAAACCGCAACCTCTGGGAGATGGCCTTCTCTCCCAACAGTTTCCATTTATGTCACAGGCTAGGCAGAGATCCCTGGGGTGAGCATGTCTTGTCCCATTTGGATTTGCAGACATGTAGCATTTCCATTAAGGCAGGGTCAGATCACCCTGTAGGCCAGGCACAGGTCACCTCTCAGCAGCCTGTAGGCTACAGAATACAGGGACATGGCCTTCAATCTTTCCAGGTAGGTCATGTTTTGGAGGTCCTCAATTTTCTTGGGTTCGAAACCTCTGATCTCTCCAGTCATTGCAGGTGTCTGATTAAGTACATGCAAAAGGGAACATTGTACTCAGTGGTCTGAGAGTAGACTACAGAGGAGTTGTAACATCCTTAGTCTTGGATGGGATGTGATGCTCTTAAGAGATGCGCAACGCAGAAGGCTTAACACTGTGGAGAAATGGTGATTGAAGTGCTGTCAACCTGTGTTCAAGTCTCACCACTGTGTTTTAGGTTAGGGGTGCTACCTGTAATTTGCCACCTGTCAGAGGGGATAATGCCCTTTTTTGCATTAAGTTTTAGACTGACTCTGGCACCAATCATTGGTCTGCATTAGCCCCTTTTGTAATATGTTAACATGGAAAGGCTCTGATTGCACCAAGTTTGCAGTAGTCTGCAAACTTGGTAAGCCACAGGCGATCTACTTTCACCTGGACATCCAACAAGTAGATTCCAAACAGCAGAGGGCCCAGAACAGATCCCAGTGATACACCACTGGGAAGGTAGACTCCCCTGTAAAGTTAGACTCCCCAACTTTGACCGTATGCATTCTGTCAGTGAGCCAGTTTGCTTCCCATCTAGTGATGTATGGATTAATCCCCAATTTAAAATTTCTCCAAGTCTTTTGTGTTTCTAATAGCAAGACAGGAATGGCCCCAATTCCTAAATTAAAGTAGGATTGAAACAATACTAATTTCAGGAACTTTAATCTTTGACGTTAGCCAGAAGTGCTCTTCGCAGCACCCAGAATGTGCCCAGTAATGACTCTTCCTGCAATTCATACAGGGTTACATGTACTGGTAACATATCTAAATAAGACTGTAGACTCTTTAGACTCTAAAGACCAGTTGCTCATACTACTATTAAACTGTTTGGGTCATCTTTCTTCCGGATTGCTCATTGCTCATTTCTGCCTGCAGATCCTGATTTTGTCTCTGTACACAAGACACTAGTCACTGGGTAGGGCGATTTCAATATGTTCAATAACATATTTTTCATGGACCACTACCATCCATTTTTTCTAGCATCTATCTTTTGAACTATTGGTAATGGGTGGTCCCACGTGATGTCTTAGTTTTCTATGATGCTTTGGGGCTCACGTTTCCAGTGTTTTTCAGCTACTTCAATACCATAACGTTTGCACTATCCTCAGTGCAACAGTCTTGCCACATTATTATGTCTACACACACACACACACACACACACACACACACACACACACACACACACACACACACACGTATATATCTCCAGCTGGGAGAGAGTTTCTTGATACCAGAGTGGGGGGAATGTGTCAAAGTGTTTGGACAAGCCAAGATACAGTATATACTGCTCGGCCTTCATCCAGGGCTTTGGTGACATTCAAAGTCATCCAACCAGGTTTAATAAGCAAGACCTGCCCTTAATGAAGCCAAACTTGGTCAGGTCAAGAGTTTGGTGGTCACCTTTGTCCTTAAGGTCCATAACTCTTCCCATGGCCTTGCAGATAAGGCTGGTTAGGCTGGTGTCCAACAGCTCCCAGGGTCATATGATGACCCCCCTCCCCTTTGATTAAGGGGATTACTGTTCTCCACTCTGCTGTAATAAAGCCAGTGCTAGGGCTATGGCTTAAAAAATAATAAAATAAAAAGGAGTACCAAGTGGTTTCACTAGGTCTAGTTTTAAATTTAGTATGCAGACTTTGATGTTATCTGGTCCCGTGGAGGCTATGTGTTTGGCCTTTTGAGGGCAGACATCTTCTTTAGAGATGCTAGGTTGCAGATTGGTGACAGGAATGCTTCAGGCTGTCTGCTAGAGCCAAGGGGTGAAGTTTGCACCAAATCTGTCTGCCAGTATGTTAGCAATTCCTGCAGGTTCAGTGCTAGTACTACCATCCAGTCAAACATAGCTGGGCACTCCCTAAGACTTCAGACACAGCTAAAGAAAGCTGTATCAACGTCTTTAGTAACAGGTGCTAATTTTAGCTTCAAAACTGGCTTTAGAGGACCTTTACAACATACCTGGCTTGCTTGTTCAAGCTATGAAGGCTCTTCTTTCTTGGGTGAGAAAGGTCCCTCTTGTTCCTGAAGAGTTATGTAACCCATTTACACTTGTGGTCCCATCAGGATGGCCAGTTTCTTCAGGGATGACCTGGTTTTGATCCTGACAGGTACAGCAAAGTCTATACAGGGCATTTATGTACTTCTGCATAGGACTTGTTGGCTGTTTTACGAGGGGGTTTGAAATGTTATACCCTCACTTAGTTGGCTAAAGTTTGCCTGTGGGGATGTTCAGTCTAAACTTTACTGGAAACACAACAGAATTATGGCGAGACCTCACCAGGGAGGTGACACCTCCACCTTTGGTTCTCTCACACCCATTTTTCAGTATGAACATGTGAAAGGCATTGTAGCCTTGTATGGCCAGGGTGCTCTCTGCAGCCTTGAACCAAGTCTCAGTGACTATCAGCATCTTCAGAGGTAAGGAGTGCTTCCAGGAAGTGCAGGTTTCTGTTGAGGGTCTAGTGTCCACTGCCCCAGTACACTTCTACAAAAGCACAAATTTCTTTCCAAATTTCCTTAACATGTAGTATTAATTTGACATCCAACATACCATAATGTCAAATCCCATGACATTTCCTTGGGTTATCATCCAATACTATTTGTAGTCAAAGAATAGTGCCAATTTCTCACCTCCCACAACTATTTTTTTCATTAATAGTTATGAGATTACTAAACAAAAAAAGTTGCAGAAGTCAACAGTGCACCTATTTTTCAAAACCACCTGCTGCCAACCCTGACAAATCTCCATTTTCCTAGAGTACATTCATTAGCAATATTGTTTCATCACTTGCAGTTTGTCAATTAAGTTTTCTATGCATTCTCCCGAAAGTTTTGTACTACACAAGTTAAATTCCGTTCTTGTCCCCCTTTCCCCTCACTGTTCACAATTTTAGTACAATTCTGAATGTAATGCTTTAGGAGTCTCGTCTTACAGCATGCTCCATTCTGTGGCTACCATAAAAGCTCCCCTGCACATGAGCATTTTCTAACTACAGTTTACCTTTTCCACACAACTCTGCCCACCCATCTTCCAATCCATATAACACAATAATCCATCTCCATTCTCCCATAAATCTTTTAAGAGGTCAGTTCTTCAGCATCTGTGAACTTGGAAAGTACTAAAAAAAAAAAAAAAAAAAAAAAAAAAAAAGAGTATGAAATGGCCATCAGCACCTATTTAAGTGCAGAAAATGGATTAGACTAAAAAGACCGACTGAAAGAATGACTAAAGACAGACAATGTGGGAAGGAAAAAATGGGGAGGGGATCCTATTGTTGAATGCAAGAAAGATGGAGAGTTGGAAAATTGGGTAGGTATCGTATGGTAACAGAGGCAGTTTAGAGATAGAGGGAAAAAAAAAAAAAAAAAAAGTATTGTTCGAGAGATGAGAAAGGGGAGGAGGAGGAGTTGAAGATTAAAAGTATGGAATTATAGATTTGCCTACGGTTACTTCTCCAGGGAAGAACCAGAGATTCTGCAAGTATTTTGGCTTTAGTTTAAAATGTTTGAGATGCTCTACTTCTAAAGAGATGGGTATAGTCCTCTGCTTTGCAAACTCTGCTACTTTGCCATAGCACTGGTAAAGCTAAAGAGATCTGCAAGTTGGAGAGGTGCTGCGCAAGACATGCTGGGAGAGAAAGAGTAGACCAGTGTTTACAGGTTTGGACAGTGAGGAAATTTGACTGGAGGGAACCAAATTTCTGGAGAGTTTTCTTTACTGTTATGTTGGATGTGGTAGTCAAATTAAGCTACTCAATGCAGATGCCAAGCAGCTTAGTATGTGGGACAAAATCAGCTTTATTTGCAGAAAATCAAAGGAGGGTTGCTGGGTGGTGAGGTATCTTGGTATAGAGAAGTTTTTTTTTCTGGGTTAAGAAAAAGTTGGACTCAGGTTTCAAATTAAGGATTCTTGAGCGACTTGTTGCAGAATACGATTTTGGGCCCAGGGTACAGCAACAGTTCAAGTGGACTTTTTTTCAGACTCTACCAGAAAAGTGCTCCAGGGGTAAAGGACTAGCTCACTTACATGGTAGGCAAATGTAAGTTAAATTGAATCAAACTCTTAGCCACAGGGAACAGCTTGTTCTACAGGCCATAAACAATCCTCTGTCCCAACTGTCACAGCATTCAGGCAACACAATGACCTGGTTTAGGCACTATGCTACTCTGGTGGATCCCAGAATGACTGCAGAAAAGGAGACACTTTAGTAACTAATCCAAAGTAAGGCTACTTGCGAGCAATGTAACCATTAAAATCAAACAGCAGAAATGAGGCACCCAAGTACATCTCCACAAGTATGTTCCCACATGTCTCATGTCCATACTGATCAAAACAGAGAAATTCCCCTTTTTGGGAGTTTTACTTCAAAGTGATGGCAACAGAAAACAAAGGTGTCCAAGTTAAAGCATTTTCAAAAATAACCCAAAATACTGCTACAGGTTCGGAAAGCAATGGTATTTAGCAGAAAAGCTAGTCAGTCCTTCAGTAAACTTTATTTCAATAAAAATAAGCACTTTCATTCACTTAAACCATATGTGAAGTTCAGAATCTTCAAAAGTAACAGTTCTGTTTGAAAAGACTCTAGTACAATGATGCAATCATTACATCACCAAGTGTCTTAATGTCCAGCCACCCTTTTCTTTAAAGAATTTTTTTAAACATTTTAAAATGACAGGTACAAGACAAAACTACCTCATTTAAATTACTACTTTAGTTAAAACAAAGTACACTTAAAGTATTACCCATATACTCAAAGCTTTTAATGCCAAAAGTAACATACTGCAGCAGTCATTCAACCCTGGATAAAAATTAGTTACCATACCAAAAAAAAAAAAAAAAAAAAAAAAAAAGTTCAAGGCCCTCACCTTTACGGATACATGATCAATGACCAAATATTTAAAAAGTCCCCATTTTTATGTTGGAATAACTGACTGGAAACAACGTATCTACGAATATGAATATAGTATTAAAAAACGCCTTGGCTAAATGTGTGAATATGAATGAGTACAAGGTGAGGGAGGGCCTTGGGAACATAGCAAAAAAAAAGTTAGTATGGCAACTAATTTTTAATGCCCATTTTTATCCAGGGTTTAATGACTGCTGCAGTATGAAACCTATTTCAGCATTAAAAGCTTTGACTAGATTGTTTTAACTCAAGATAGTTTGGTAATATTTGGAGTTATATAGTTTGGTCTGGTACCAGTCTTTGTTCTATATTTAAAAATGCTTTTTAAAAAATGTTTTAAAGAAAAGGGTGGTTGGACCTTTAAGACACTTGAGGAAGTGATGTAATGATTGCATCATTGTACTAGAGTCTTTTTAAAAGAGTTGTTACTGTGGGCGAAGAGTCTGCAGAAGTTCACATATGGTTTTAAGTGCTTACTTTTTATTGAAATAAAGTTTGTATTTTGGACCATTTTGTAGTTTGTGTTGTGAAATGAGTTTTTTTTGGAGATCTGCTATGGAATCAGGAGGGTTTGGCAACTCCTCATTCCTTGTTCTCTCAAGATTTAACACAATGAGGGAATTATGGATGTTCAGGATGTAAAATCGATCCACTGGGAAATCTGACTTTGTTGCAGCAGCTGACACAGTGGATGCTTTGATGCAGTTATTGAATTCTACTGGAATAGAGATACCGCCATGCCAGCTGTACCAACAAAATAGTAAGAATCTTTTTTATCCTATACATTATAAAAACGGCCCCCCTAACACGCAACATTAATGCTGGGTTTGACGAGAATGAACATGCCAATAGAAGTGTTGGTACTACTGAGGGTAGAGATCACATGGTTTTAAATATTCCCTCCACAACTAACTCAGTTATGAGAAGTTTTGAATGGTAATGGTGGACAACTAGTGAATTTGCGTGTAGAAATAGAAATTAATGTTGGTAGTTTACCATTACCTAATTTAGGAGAATGAAAGACTTATTTAAATATGGGAATGACTTTGCCTAACCAAATGAGTGGCACATTTACAAGAAAAGTTGTATGAAGTGGATTATAAACTTAAGTGTAAAAACTTACAATTAGAAAATGCTTACTTTAAGGAATGTGTCAAAATAAATGGGTAGTAAGGGGCTGCAGTTGTGGTGGTACCCCACCAGTCTCATAACTCTTCTTTACACCAGGATTTGCTTACATTTGATTGACACAGTTGCGAGTATTTAGAAGTATTGAGACAATTCTAAATTGGAGTCAGACTGCTGAAGTGAAATGGTTAAAAATACTATTAAAAACAGGATGGTACATACAACAGCTTCATAGGTTGGTACTAGGCTATCGGTCTTGGGGCCTAGACAAGCCTAGCCATAACAATTCCCTGGATATTTTTTCCCCACAATATTTACTTTCCTGGACCCCTGTGTAGCTGGGTGAATTTCCATCTCCCATCCAATCGTCAAAGTTCCTTTTGAAGAGGGCCAAGGAGGCGCGCTCTGCTTGACCTGTATGGGCAGTCTATTCCAGAATATGGGGAGTGTGACAGGAACCTATCCCTCCAGCATGTTTGGTTTGTTGTGATGACAAGGTTTAGATCCCTGGAGAGTGTGGCTCTGAGGGATTGGGATTTCTTTAAGTGGAGATGTCCACAGCTCAGGGTTTGACATGATCTTGTATGTTAAAGCAGAGATCATCTCTGAATAGACGATATGCCACAAAGTACAGCTGGAGGTTTTTTTTGTTTTTTAGATGGTCAGTATAGGGCATCTGCTTTAGGCCGGAGATTCTTTTAGTGAGGTATTTGTGGCCTTTCCAGCTGTTGCAGAGGTCTTGAGGTACATACCAAATGGGGCGTTGTACTCTGTCTAATGAGGGATGAGTAGTGTGACAATGACCTCCTTTTTTTCTGGATGAAAAGCCCTTAGTGATGGTGTGCCACATCCTGACTGTTGTGGCGATGTGGTTATCAAAGTTGAGACCACTGTCCACCTGTGTCCCCCCCCCCAAGTCTCTCCTCACAGTGTTTAGTGCACTACCACCTATGTGGTAATTCACGGGTACATAGTTTTTTTCCCCCAAAGGGGATAACTATACATTTCTTGGTATTAAGCTTGAGCCTACAGCTCTGGCACCAAGCATCTGTTTCTGCAAGGGCCTTTTGTAGAATATCCACATCATTTGGGGACTCAATAATGGATCCCAGTTTGCAGTCATCTGCGAACTTTGTTAGCCAGAGTCCCTTAGTGTTGGCCTGTACTTCCGAGAAGTAGATGCCAAACAAGAGCAGTCCCAGGACTGAACCCTGAAGTACTCTACTTGTCTGGAGCTGGATTTGGAGACTGCTACTTTTACAGTCTGGGTTCTGTTAGTAAGCCAGTTGGCAACCAATCAAGTGATGTAGGTATTTATGCCCAGCTTAGTAAGTCTATCTAGGATTCCAGAGTTCTGAACATAAATTAAATTTGAATATTGAAGAACAGCTGAATAAAATTAAAAGAAAAAACTTTGGAGCAGGATGATAAAGAATATGCAGAGGGGAAGGCATATCCCAGTCCACCTAAAGCACAAGCTTGGGGAAAGATTTGAGATGCGGGGCCAACCAAACCATGATAACTCCCGTGAGAATATACATGATTGGGGAGAGTCTCCAATGGATCTAATACAAGATTATCCAGTGAGGTGGAGCAGGGGACCTCTCTACCCAACAATAGAAATCCCCCTACATTAAGGCATTCCGAAAGAATTATACAAAGGACAGGGACACAAATAAAAATCATGGTTTTCACAATCTCTCCCATTACAGAGCCAATGGAGAGGGAGGAATTTTCCATGCAAGAAATTACATTTACTATTAGCAGGGACCATACGAGTAAAACTTGTATGGAGGAGGAAGTAGATAAATAGTAGTGAGACAGAATTGTCTACACCTTGTAAAATTCATACCCTACTGGACCAAAAGGTGGCCAACTTCTGAGTAAAGAGTTGACATTCATCCCTTCAAGGGCTAACCCACTGCTAGATGTTTTCCTGAGGAAGTTGAATTTGAAGATATTTGGAGCAAATTCAGCAGGTAACAGGACTTCCAACACTTCAAGCAATGTTGAATGCTGGAAGAAAACAATACAAGTTAAGAATATTCCATACTGGAATACAAGGGTGATAAACCTGATAAGGAGGGTGGATTGGTAATTATGGACTGGCACGATTACAATGAACAAATTCTTGAACACTATACACGAGAAGCAACATTAAACCAGTTGAATGGAGCTTCTCAACATAAGTACCCTAGGAGGATATGTTTATCCAATAAGCTGGTTGCATAAGTGTGCACACCCCCTTAAATACTTTGTTGAAGCACCTTTTGATTTAAAATTACAGCATTTCAGTCTTGGGTACACACCTGCCATCAATTAGAGAGACTATGATAAACCCCAAATAAAAGTTCAGCTGTCCTAGTAGGATTTTCCTGACATTTACTCAGTTGCATGCTACAGCAAAAGCCATGGTTCGCAGAAAGCTTACAAAGCATCTAAGGAATCTCATTGTTGAAGCAGCAGTCAGGTCAGTATCCACAGCATTGGATATACCATAGAACACAGTGAAGACAGCAAATCAAAAAGTGGAAAAATATGGGCTAACAGTGACTGTGCAAAGAACTAGACGTCCGTCCAAAACTGATGAAAAAGACTAGAAGAAAACTGGTCAGGGAGGCTGCCAAGACACCTACAGAAACACTGAAAGAGCTGCAGGAATTTCTGCCAAGTACTGGTTGTGTACTACATATGACAACAATCTCCCGTAGTCTCCATATGTCTGGAGTATGTGGTAGGGTTGCAAGACTGAAGCCTTTTCTTACACAGAAAAACCATCCAGGCCCAGCTAAAATTTGCAAAACAATACATCAGTTCTCCCAAAAGCAAGTGTGAAAAGGTGTTCTGGTCTGATGAGACCAAGGTTGAACTTTTTGGCCACAATTCCAAAAGGTACATTTTGCATAACCAAAAGAAAAAAATCTGTGGGGTGACCTAGAGGGCTGTGCACTAGCAATGCCCTCGTAAGTGGACAGATTTGGAGCATTTTTTTGCAAGAAAAAAAAGAGCGAGCAAATAGTGAAATCAAGATACTCATTTCCAGGAAGACTGAATGTTGCATTTAAATCAAAAGGTGCTTCAAAGTAGTATTCATTTAAGGGTGTGCACACTTAAGCAACCAGCTTATTTTACATTTTAATACACAGATTTTTCAATTGACTTGTACAGGTTACAGGGCACATTAAAAGGCGGAAAAAAAAAAGTTTTGAAATGATCTACTGTGGTCTCATTTTTTTACATCACAAAAACTTGACATTCTAACACGTCTGTACACTTTTTATATCCACTGTACTTTAATATGGCTACCACAATAACAGATTATACTTGGAGTTCCCAAAATTCATAAAGAATTGAATAATCCATCAAGACATCATTAATGGAAGGGATTTGATTACATATGCATGTACGAAGTTTGAGATTCAACTGAAATCCCTCCCATCTGCAGAGTCTCAGATTTGTATGGATTCTTTGTCCCTTCTGGAAATTAATGGGGTGGATTTTGACAAATCATTTTCTGCTCACAATCAATGTGAAGGACATTCTGCGACTCCTCAAGATACAGGTATAGAATGGGTTGCCAACTTACTCCTAGACAAGGTCTCCCGCAAGAACAGTTTAATCTTTACGAGGAACTATTTCAATTGGTTTTGCATAACTACACTCTATGGGAAACTGAAGTCAGGGGTGGGAATGGGTTCCCCTTGTGGGGGCATCTTTGCCAACAATGTCATGGCTGTGTGGGAGGAAATATTTGTGTTGAACATGCCCTCCAACAGGACGAGTATTAGAACTTGCATCTGCTTTTTGGATGATGTGCTTATTATATGTAAACCCATCAGTTTGTCAAATACATTAACTCTACCCCCTTACTGAAATTCACATCTGATAATCTTGACTTTCCCATTTGGATGTTTATTAGAAAAGGACAATGAAGGAAGAAAAGCATGTATGCCACTTTTCAGCTCCCACCCATTCCCCCCAGTAGAAGATCTGTAGAGAAAGGGCAATTAGTCCAAGAAGCCAAAATGATATCCTTGGATTCTGAACTCCATCAAGAATGTGCCAACCTTTAGGTTTCTTAGAAGAGGCTATCCAGAATCACTGGTTCAGGATTTGAAGGTGGACATCAAAAAGATTGAATAGTCATTTCAAGCCCATCTTCTAAGGAAGTAATCAAGATAAGGAACCTGCAAGAGAAAGTTTGGCAGGAGTTTTGTGATTACCTTTAACACCAATAGGGTCCATTTTTAAGAATTGGACAGTTATATGACTATGTGGAAATACATAAAATCCAGGAAATACCTCCCATTAGTATATCGGAGGGGCCAGAACCTGAAAGCTTTTGGAACAAAGAAAAACAGGAAAGTCTGGTATGAAGAAATGTGGAACCTGCTCATATTGAAAGTTCATTCATGAGGGGTCCAAATTTCAGGTAAGGGATGTTGCCTACCATATTAAGGGTAATTTTTAACTGTGAATCCAAACAAGTTGTCCATTTAACACAATGTCGGAAGTATCCCAGTTTTTTATGTTGGAAACAGACCATATCTATGAATATAGTATTAAAAAAATGAATCTAATGTTAACTAAAAACGTGTGAATATGAATGCGTACAATGTTTTTAAATATTTGTTCACTGATCATGCCCCAGTAAAGTAAGGGGACAGCCTTTGGAACTTTATTTACAAAAAGAGTGTTAGTATGGCAACTAATTTTTAATGCCTATTTTTATCCAGGGTTGAATGACTGCTGCAGTATGAAACCTATTTAGCATTAAAAGATTTGACTAAATAAGTAAATAAGAGTTTGGTCTTGGACTGGTTTTATATTTAAAATAAATTTAAATAAAAGGGTGGCTGGACCTTTAAAATCACTAAGTGATGTAATGATTGGATCATTGTACTAGTCTTTTTTAAAATAGAGCCGTTAAGTCCGAAGTTCACATATGTTTAAGTGAACAAAAGTGCTTAAAATTTTTATTGCAATAAAAGTTTAAGGACTGACCCGCTTTTCTGCTGAATGTCATTGCTTTCCAGACCTGTAGCAGCATTTTGGATTAGTCTGCAGTTTGTGTCGTGAAATCAGAAGGTTCTAGCATTTTCACCCAGGATGGTATCTTAAAAACATCACAAATACTCTTTCTATACAAGTCAGCTCTCCTGCCCATCATGATCAATGCATTCTTAAAACAAGGGTAGGGCAGCATTACACATTTGCATGAATGCACATAAGCAATTTCCCCCCAAAAAAATATCCAGCACATTATGCAACGGTTAGTTTTAACCAACAGGCGAAGTTTCAATTGTACATATGACGAGTTGCAGGAAATTTGACTAATGGGCATGTTAATCATAATTACCTTGCTAGACCTGCAAAGAAAGAAACACTAGCGTCGGTACTGGAAAGAGGACAGGAAGGCCCAAGATCATTGCAAAGCATTAGATAATAGTTCAAATTTAGCTATGAACAGACTTGGAGACATCCTTGGTGCCCCATTTCTACTAAGGCAGAAAAGCAACTAAATCATGTGTGCCCACCTGCCCCCCCTTCCAACCAAGGACATTCCTGTGCTACCTACCATCACCCCTCACCACATAGTAATTTTTATTGCTTAACAGTAGGAGCACACAGGGAAATTGGTACAGGCAGTTTATTAATTCATAGGTGTTTATTAGGCCAACACACACAAGGGCCTTAAGCCTAGCCATGCATCTAATCTGAAAAAGTTCTAGTACCCTTCACAAGTGTAAACATGGGCCTAGGAGATTAAACCATTTACATGTTACCCGTTTGCAGAGACATAGGTGCCAAAGCAGGGATGAATTTCCGGTCTCCCATCCAACTGGGAAAGTTGCACTTGAATTGGATTAGGGAGGAATGCTGCTTCACATGGATGGGGAGCATGTACCACAGATGGGGGGTAGGCTCTGGGATGCATACCACTCACTCCAGCAGGTCCTATTTGTATCAAAGGCAAGGTTTAAGTCTTTAGAATGGGTAATTTTGGTACGGTTTGTTTTTTGTGGATATACAGGAGGTCAGAGTGGGGTCCGACAATGCCCTGTATGCCAGGCATAGATCTCCCCTCAAAAGCCTGTATGAGATGGAATACAGGGATAGGGCCTTGAGGCGGTCTGCAGAGGACATATTCGCCCTGTATTCTTTTAGTGAGGAACCTCTGACTTTCCAGTTGTTGGATATGCCTAGTTAGGTACATACCAAAGGGGGCACTGTACACCATGATAGGTCTGGTGAATGCTGACTACAGTGGAGCAATGACTTCCTTGGATATAGATGCCATTACCTTTGCTCATAAGTTGCACAACATAGGATTTCCTCACCACTGTAGATACAGAATGATCAAAGGCTATACTACTACTACCCATGTGTGTTCCCCAAGTCCCCAATCATGGGGTCAACTCTCAAGTGTGTGTTGTCAATACGATAGTTACCAGGGATGGAAGACTTCCCAGAGGATACTATTATGTATTTTTTGCCATTTAGTTTTAGCCCATGATGGACACCAGTTGTTTGTCTGTTGGCCCTTCCTGGAGAACATGTGTCTGTGTGAAGTTCAATGACTGCTCCTAAATTACAGTCATCTGCAAATTTAGTCAGCCAGAGACCACTGACATTGGCCTTGACTTCTGAGAAGTCAATACAAAATAAGGAGTGGTCCAAAGACTGCTCCCCGAGGGACTCCACTTGCGACTAGCCTCTTTATAGCGGTGGACTCCCAAACCTAACTTCCTGGGTCCAGTCTGTGAGCCAGGTGACATATGGGTTTGCACCCAAATGAGTTTGTTAATGCCAGAGTGGGGTATTGTGTCAAATGCCTTTGCCAGGTCAAGGTAAGCAGTGTGAACGATTTTGCCCTCATCCATTGCTTTGGTGACCTTTTCAAATAAGTTCACCAGGTTGAGTAGGCATGATCTGCCCTTGATTAAACCAAATTGGGTTGGGTCCAGTGTCTGGAGGTTTACTACATCTCTCATTTCCATACAAGACTAGTGAGACTTGTGGGTCTGTAGTTTCCAGGATCTGTAGGTGGACCACCTTTGTGCAGAGGGATGACTGTTGCTCCATTCATGAGGCACAAAGCCTGTTTGGAGGCTACAGCTGAATAGTAATTCCAGAGGCCCTGACCGGTCATATTTCATGCTATTTAGAAGGCATCCTTGGATGTTGTCTGGGCCCACTGATGCAGTGTTCCTGGCTTTAGAGAGCATTAAGGACCTGTTCCCTAGTCATAGTAGGGGGAGTTGTATTTGAAGATATTTCCTGAATTCATCAGCCAGGAGGAGGTTTGTATACATCTTCTGGCTCAGTATAGGTGGCTCCACTTATAATTAGCTCTGCACACAGTTGTGCATTGCCTTTGAGGTTACGGACATAGTTAAACAATGCTTTGTGGTGGTCCTTGGCCCGGGAGGCCAAACTTACCTCAAACTTGGCTTTGGTACATTTATTTGTTCAGTTGTTTTGAGAGTGCATTTATCCTGCTGGGTGCTGCACCTCTATTTTTGCCTGGATTTTCTTCCGATTATACACCTGATTTGATTTTGTGATTCCACCAGGGTGGTTTGTTTTTTTGAGATAATTCTGTACTTTTTCCTGGTGGGTACAGCTGCCTCCATGCAGCTATTAAGCTTGCTCATACAATGTTTCTTTGAACAGGTCTGCATGGGCAGAAGTGTTCAGGGTATACAGGGGCTTGACATTTTGCCAGCTTCTCACTTAATAGCAGGAGGTTAGCCTTAGAATAGTTCTGGAATAATCCCTGTTTATCTGGGGGTCCAGGGTTTTTTTTTTTTTTTTTTACACTTCAAAGGAAACCATTTGGAGGTCTGACCTTACCAGGGAAGGCATTACCATAAGGGGTGTGCAGCACTCCCATATTAGGGAGGACCAGATCAGTATGGCTGCACCCCTAGTTGGTGCATTGACTATCAGGTCCAGAGAATTTGGTTTACAAAATCAAAGAATATCTGTGAATGTACATGAGATGTCGTACAGAATTCCCAGTTAATGCCGGGGTAATTAAAGTCACCCATGAATATGGAATGGGGTTGGATGGTTAGTGTTTTCTAATGAGGTTTTATGACCCAGGAAACCCATACCATGCATTTAGACAGGGACCTATAGCTTACAAGGAAGTGGTATTGGATTTTACCTATGGTGATTTGAACATGGAGCAGCTGAAGTGCATGGTCATGTTTGGCCAGCCTCGATGTAAACAGACACCTCCACCTTTAAGTTCCTACCTATGAAGTAGCTAGTCTAAATGTGTGGAAGGCATTATAATCCTGCACGGTTTGTCTGCTGTCCGTGGCTGTAAATCATGTCCCAGAGACTGCACAGACCTCAGCATTCTCTACGGTAGACAGACTTCCAGGGAGTAGATTTTGTTTAGGCTCCTAGCACTGAGCAGTACTACCTTTAGATTTTCTTGATTTTGATTTGCTATGCTGGAAGTACTTTGTTTGGCATTGCCTGAAAAAGGCACTATGGGAGAAGACAACATTTTAGCCAATATTCTAAAGCTTAAAGGGAATAGGTGCAGACTACCCCTGGCAAAGCAGTGTGGTCTGCTGATCATCTCCTTCCATGCTGACAAATACTGCACCCCCTTAGAATGACACCAGAAACTAACCCAATTATTAAAGTCAATCATCTTTTGTTCATATTGTAGCATCATCCCTGGAGAAGGTAAAATGCTGCTCAATGCTGGGCTCATACCAGCCTGAGACACATTCCAAGAGCTCTATGATGTCTCATGGTACGTCTCAGGTCATTTACTCCCACATGGACTATGACAGTCACACTGGTAATTGTGATCCAATGACCCGAGTGCATTATGTAATGTGGCAAATCCTAGCCCCAATAAGCAACTGACTAACTTTCTCCTTACTCAGCCTGATGAGGGAAATCAGTGTGTGTCCTTAGTGTCAAGCACCACAGTTTGTTGAAAGTGTTGCGGATTCAAACATGTCACACCAAAATACTGATGGCAAAAAAAGCTGTAGATGTGAAAGGAAGAGTACATAACGGTCAGTGAAAGTCCGGAGAGACATGCAATTGAAGAAAGCACCACAAAAGTTTAACCAAAAAGGAATATTCAGATTAGGCACAATCCCTGATGGGAGTCCGTGATTACTTGTTGAAAAACAAAACCTGTTCATTCTAAAGAAATCTTCAACCACACTGTTATAGATGTGGCAATTTAAGACTTCTTGCTGAGGCACAGATGTCAAATTGGGGACCTGACAAATGTCAACCCCCAAAGGCAAAAGCATGTCTGACCAGACAGGTTATAAAAGCAGCTAACATTAAAAGCCCCCCCCCCCGAGAAGGTGGCCTGGAAAACGAGATCACTCAAACAACCAGCAATGCTTTCTAATCTCAGGAAAAGTGTGTAGGTTTAAATGAATGAAACAGCTACACAGAACCAGCAAGTAGATAAAGTCACAGGTAGACTCCTTTCAAACCAAACTTTGAAGGCCACCAAGACAAACCACTTCAACATACTGTTACAGTAATGCGACTCATGTCATCTACAAGTTACATACCAAATGTTTAGCTTTGCCAAGTACAGGTTTACAACTTCTACTGTTAACTAGTAAGAATTAAACAACCAACTCAAAAAAAACGTGTAGTACTTGGAATACAAGAGCAGACAATGGGATGCTACTATGCACATCAATACTTTGAGTTTTAGGGTCTTTACCCACAACTAAATGGGTAAGACTCTTGGACCCCACCATTTATCTGAAGTTTAAAATGAAAGGCTACCTTGAGCTAAAAGAATGTGGCAGCTCATTTCAAAAGTACATGCAATCATTTTACGAGTTATGGGAAACTCTAAGCAAATTAATAATATGAGTGAGACTGAGGGAAAGACAGGAACGAAATTAGGAAAGTACAGAAATTATGCATGTTTTTCTAGGGGGAAGGGAAGTGGGCAACTTTGCTACATGTTTAAAACAAGTGAAAACCTGTCAAACTAATGAAGGCCAGGAAAAAAAAGTTACTCAAGGTCAGAACCTATCCTATACCTGGCCCAACTTGCACCTTCACATCTCATAACCTCACCCCCACACTGATTAGCCACATCTGGCAGCAAGTTCTGGGACTAGCCCTAAAACTCTCCCCCCTTTGCCAACATACAAGTTGCTAGTCAAACTCTGATTTGGGGTTCAGGTCTTTACCACTACACCACAGAACAGGTGTCTGAGCAAGAGCAGACATTCATAGTCACTACCCAATTGAGTAAATGCCCAATACAAACCTTCTAAACTAATTCCAGACCATCCCCTTTTGCACTACGTCCCTACAACGAAGTGGAAGAAAAAGAGGGGAGGCACAGCAAGCAGTGACTGAATACACAACATGGTCTCTACAAATACTAACAGTGGGTACAATATGCAAAAATAAACGCTTTTGCTTCTCAGTTCAGATGCAACATCTCCAAACAGCATAGTTCTTGAAATTGTGTCAGGACTGAATCACTTTGGTTACAATGGATCCTTCTGCACACACCCAAATACCAAGAGATTGTTTCTCAGACCAAACCAGCTGGGGCACTTTCAGATATAAATTTAATTGTATGTACACATGCACACCCTCTTCACTGGTCATCTACAGAAATATATAGCTGTGCACACCCATGAATGTACATTTCCTTGACCGACTACGGCACTTTAAATACACTGTCTAATAAAAATATCGGTACTTGCATATCATTGCAACCACAATCAGAAGCAGAGAAATATCTGTTTTCAAAGCCGTACTCAAGCCGCCGAAAAATGGACTGAAAGTTTGCAATAAGGAGAATACAACACTGTGTACCTTTCTGGCTGATAAATATGTATAATTTCCCAGTTTGTGTGGAGGGTATTCGGGCAGGCAGTGATGGGACCATGACTATGGTATCAGTCTAACGAGTCTTACTTGTTCATACTTGTCAGCCGATTGAAGCAACAAGTTCTTTACTCCATTACATTACACGAGTCAGGTATAGGTTCACCTTTCTGGGTAGAGAACTGCATCGTTATTTCATAACGTGGCTGGTGAAAATGTGTTGTCCCAAGCATGCCTGTCAAGCGTACAAAGTGTGGATTCCCTGTTGTGTTGTCAGGGTCTCACTTGTAAAAGCTGCTTCTCTTTCCACCTCCAATTTTAAATGCTTCATGCCATTTTTTACTGCCCCAAATAACTTTATAATGGCAGAGTTTAAAAAGGGGTCTCCGGTTTAAGGCAATTTCCCCTTAATGTTGACTTATCAAATTTTTTAAGCAGGTGAGAAATGTCTCCCAACAGCTGTACACTGCAGCAAATCCACAAATCCTATCAGTTTGTCCAAAATATTTCCGAACACATTTTGAAACAGATTGCAGACAGTTAACATGCATACCAAGTCTGACAGTCTTCTGCAAATGAAAAATTACAATCTGCGGTAGCAACTGTGGAATGTGGTTGCAATAATATGCAAGTACCAAAAATTCTTATAGCTCTAGATTTAAACTGGGTTTTATAAGACTGTATAAACACTTTTGTAGTCATCGTAATGTAGTATAGACAAAGTATTACTGCAACACCTTTTTGGAAACTTACTCTTTCGGAAAAGTCCTGCACACAAACTCAAAACAAATTCTTGCTTAAGTAGCTTTCATCAACATCTACACTGAAACTGGCAGTCTGCTTTCAGTAGTCATGTGAAAATGACGAAAGAAAAAATAAAAGAAATCTGCATCTGTGGTTACCCAGGAGAGCATTTCCCAAATGTTCTCTCTCCTGAGAGAGATAGTGCAGTATTTGCCCAAGTATTAATGCTACTGGGCTATTAGGCATGCTGCAGCAATATTTGCAACAGAATTCCCCACAGAAAATTTTTGAAAATGCCCTTAAAACAATCAGCAAGTATCTAGGGTTTCAGGCATTACATTTATTGGCTGATGAAACCTTCCACATTAATGACGGTGCTTAAAAACAAGCAATTTAAATTAACCTCTTAAATGCTAGGACTGCTATTCACAGCAGCAGCTACTTCAAACATGCTTCAGAGCCTCCTGGCTTTGACAGAGGATGAGATCTCTCATGGAACACAACTGAAAACAGCATCAAGGCATTACATTTAGTGCAACAGTCATACCTACTCTTGGAGCGATTTTTATTGAAGCTGCAGGTTAGATTAGGGTTCCCCCAGGACTCCATCCTTGATCCATTCAGTCTTACAATTTTCAGGACAAATGCACTAATCCAATGTACTGACTTGTGTCAGTACATCATTTTGGTTACTGGTATTTTTGAAATCATTTGTCAGTTTATTAGGTTTAATAAACAGTTGTGAAAAATCACACTCCCAACATTCCAGCATATCTGAACCCTGGCTGCAATCAAGGCTGCATCCTTCTGCATCACTGGACTGGTAAATGGATCATGTTAAAGAAAGCAACACATTACTTAATTGGACTTGATGCCCCAACTACCCATCAGATCTTGTGCCACATTACACCATACAGACTTTTAAAAGGCAATATTACACCGATTGCAAGTAGCTTATTCCAGGCTGCCACCACTATTCTTGAAAGCCATGTAGAGATCAATGCTTTCCATAAAATGGTCTTTAGGATTAAAACCTCCTCATATTTCCTTTCCTCTAATAACACTACCTTAAAGGTGACAGCACTGGTCAAGCTGGGGGGGGGCACACACTAAGTAGCAAACAGACAAAGTGTAGAGGCTGTGGTAGAAATATTTTAGTGGAGCAGAAGGAATATGGGTCACACTATCAAATGGTTAAGTGACTGAAGTATCAACGGGCTGCAAGGGTTGTATTAAATAATATTTTTCAAATTTCCACAACAGTTACTGGAAAAAAATAATTGTAATGAGTGGGCACCAGATGAGGTCTGGAAGCAAAATGTTACGCTTGGTGATACAAAAGCTTCAGTTCAGTTGATTAATATTTTATTTTCGGATTAGTATCAAGAGATGATCAGTAGAGCAGCACTGATAGCAAGTCTAATTCCAGGAGCAGAACAGTGTCACACGAGTATTGATGTCAGTCATCTCATGAAAGTGGACAGCCTAAAAGCCTGGTACTAATTAAGGCTTCCATTTGTGTCTAACTTAATGAAAACCAGTCAGAAGAGCAAGGAGTGTCCTTTTAATTTTAGACCAGGACATTAATTTTACTGTCAAGCCTGAAATGTGGAGCAAGTCTATTTCACAGTGGAGTCATCTACATACTGAATACCTAACATGTGGCATACACTTGAGCATGCCATTTACAAATATGGTAAATAGGTGAGCCCAAAACTGTCCACAAGTTATTAGCGGACCATTCCAAAGACTACGACCTAATAACTAAACAGCAGTAGATTTTAAGGCATAGTTTGTAAACAATTTATGTCTGGCCATGTCAAAAAGTCTAGACAAATCAAGAAAAAATGACCAAGATGCCGTGTGACACTATTAATGGAGTTTCTACACCCTCTTACTCCAAAAGAATAAGAGGTACATTTGAGGAGAGACTGCTGTGCTTTAGTTAGAATGCAACAAATAAATTTGAGTAACTTGGTAAGTCCGGGGGGGGATAAGACTACACAAACTCAAATCTCAGAGTTGCCAGTTATGGAGAGATTACTGCATGATCATCATTTATTGATTAAATTCAAGCCCGGGTAAGAAGCCATTTCAGTAGCAAGTTTAAAGATATGGAGAAAGGCCATTACCCATGTTAACACTATAATCAAAAATGCACATGACTATCTGTAGAGTTAGGTTACTTCAAATTGTGTAGGAGGTGGTTACTGGGGGCAGTTGATTTTCCTTTCAGTTTGTCCTTTGGTAAATGGAAAAAGACTGAGCCAATACCCATTTTCAGACAACACCCAAGGAAAAACGATTCAAAAACTTTTACAAACAAAGGCTTATGAGTAATTACATAAAAGGAAATAAGAGCCCCAACAGCCGACTGAAATAGTTACAGAAAATTGTGATAAAGAAAAAATATCTACTGCAAGATAAAGTTATTCAAAATAAAGGACCATTTCTAATATATGGAGGAAAGGGTATTCAGATGACAAAACAAAATAAAATGAGATAATGTACAGTAACAAGCAAAAAGGAAAATTAAGGAAATGAACAAAGTTGACTAGTATTAGAGATTACTCACTGTACACCAGGCAGAAAAAGGAGTTAATTTATTCCACTGATCAGGGAATGACAAGCAGGCGTGACAACCTGCTGTATCCACCCATCTTCAGAATATGGGAAATTATAATTTCTGATGGAAAACATGCCAGGGAGGAAATACAAAAGTTTGCCCAACAAAAGTGAGCTGCGATACAGGAAAATCTTCTTGTTCTTCTGGTAAAAGACTACAGACTGCCAGTGAAACATTTTCCACAGTCTCAACAGAAACTGCTTGAGGCGCAGAAAAAGAGCACAAGAGTTGACTAGAAGAACCAAGAGTATGTTAGAAAAGAAGCAGAAACTATTTGGGAGATTGAAATAAAAACTGAAATAAAACCAGTAATTCTGCAACTGACACACAAGATTGAGCATTAATATGTGAAACATGACAGCACAAGAAAAAGTACAGTTTTGTACCTACCATAAATGTAGATGTCCGAACTGGATAGCATCTGCAGTCATAACAAGTGGGTTGTCCTGTCGTCAGGCAGCCCTGCAGTCGGCCGGATTCCAAAGTCCGGGTCCGGCTTCGGCTGATGTCGCACTCCACCCGACGTCATCTCTGTTGGTCTTCGGGTATAAAAGCATCAGCCGACGCCATTTTCCTCAGTGTTTCTTGCCCCAGATGCCAGTAGCCCTCTTGCAGGCTAAAAATTTGGATAGATGCCAATGTTTCCCAATAGATAGAGGTAAACACAACAATAAGCATATATGTACATATATACAAACAAATACACCATAAAAGACTCCCCCCCAACAGCTAGCTATTAGGAGGGTAAACACCCTAGGAGTACCACAGAGGGGAAGGAGGGAGGGTAATCCTGACTGCAGATGCTATCCAGTTCGGACATCTACATTTATGGTAGGTACAAAACTGTACTATGTCCTTCATGGATGCATCTGCAGTCATAACAAGTGGGTAGAATACCATAGCCAACTAGGGAGGAGGATAAAAGTAGATTATGGTGTGTTTAGGATCCCTTGCAGTACAGCAGTGGCAAACCCTGCTCGATCTGGAATATAGAGGCAAATTATAATGCTTGGAAAATGTATGCACGGAGGTCCAAGTAGCCGCCTCAATAATGTCTTTGGTTGCCACTCCTCGTAAGAAGGCTGTGGTAGTGGCTGTTGCCCTTGTAGAATGAGGTCTTATGTTCTGTGGAATTGGTTTTCCATGGAAGGAGTAACAGTATCGTATGCAATTTCCTATCCATTTGGAGATTGTCTGTTTGGAAATAGCTTTTCCTTCCCTTCCTGTTGCATAGGCTACAAAAGTTGGTCAGTCTTTCTGCTATTTTTTGTTCTGTCCAAGTAGTAGCGTAGCTGTCTATGTACATCCAAGGTATGCAGTATTCTTTCCCTCTGTTTTGTGGGTTGGGAAAGAAGGTAGGTAGGTGGATTGCCTGGTTTAAAGACACTCTGGATACCACCTTGGGCATAAATGTAGGATTAGTCCTCATGGACACTATCTTGGTGGAAGATTAGGAAGGGTTGCACTGCCATTAAGGCCTGTAGTTCTGAAACCCTCCTTGCTGAAGTAATTGCCAGTAGGAAAGCAGTTTTCCATGACAGGTGTTGTAGGTCTGCTGTTGCTGCTGGTTCAAAGGGTGATAGTGTCAACTTTTCTAGCACAAAGTTTAAATCCCAAGCTGGTAATGGTGGTTTCCTTGGAGGTTTTACATTCTTGATTCCTCTGAGGAACTGCCTGAGCAAAGGGTGCGAAAAACAGGTGGATCAAAGCTGTATTCTGCTGAAATAGCTGATGCATGTATCTTGATGGAGGAGTAGGACAGGCCTGAATGAAGAAGTTCGGCCAGATACTCCAGAATGTTAGGCATATCTATGTTTGACACATCTTTTCCTCTTTCCATTACTCCAAATGACAAACCTTTTCCATTTTCCAGCATAGTTCCTTCTTGTTGAAGGTCTGCGTGCTTCAAGAATAATGTCTAACTCTTTGGGAAAGTTCTGGATTAGCTGCTGCTATGTGATGTTCCATGCAGTCAGTTGCAGCGTTTTTAGGTTTGGATGTATGATGCTGTAGTTGTTCTGAGTTAACATCAAAGGCATCAGGGGTATTGGCCACATATTGTTCAGAGACATGCTCTCCAGTAGTGGGTACCAGTGTTGTCTTGGCCAGTTTGGAGCTATCAGGATTATCCTTGGACGTTCTTCCTTGATTTTTAGTAGTACCTTGTGTATCAAAGGAAGAGGTGGGAATGCATATGCTGTTAGGCCTTTCCAGTTGAAGGAGAGTGAGTCCACTTTCCATGCTAGTGGGTGGAATGTCCTTGTGCAGAATTTTTTGAGCTGGTGATTGAGAGGTGATGCGAATAGGTCTATCTGTGGCATTCCCCATTTCTTTGAGATGGTCTTGAAGATGTCCGGGTGCAGCTTCCATTCGTGGGCATCCAAAGTGGTTCTGCTTAATATGTCTGCTAGAGTATTGTCTTTCCCCGGTACAAATATTGCCTGTAACTGAATGTTGTAGCTGAGTGCCAGGGTCCACAGCTCCAAGGTCATTCTGCATAGGGGTATGAATGAGTGCCTCCCTGTTTGTTGATGTACCACATGACTGTGGTGTTGTCTGTCCTTATCAACTGGCCCTCTTTGAGAAATGTTTTGAACTTTTGGATTGCCAGTTTTACTGCCAGCATTTCTTTTAGATTGATGTGCAGGTGAAGTTGATCCTGTGTCCACAATCCTTGCACGCATTTGTCCAGCATGTGGGCCCCCCATCCTAGGTCTGAAGCGTCTGTTGTGATGGTCTGGCTTGGTTGACATCTGCGAAAGGGTAGGCCTGGGTTTGACTGGCATGCCTGAGCCCACCATAGGAACTCCTGTTTTAAGCATGGAATTAGTGGGATTTCTGTTTCTAGACTGTGTCTGTGTTGGGACCATAAATTCTTTAGGTACCACTGTAGTTTCCTCATATGTAGTCTGGCAAATGGGACCAAGATTATGCATGATGCCATGAAGCCCAAGGCCTGCAGAACTTTTCTTGCTGTTAACTTGTTCAGTTTTGTTAGTGCCAAGAAGTAAAGAGGAAGTTCTTTTTGTTTTTCTGTAGTCAGGAATGCCATTTGTTGTACTGTGTCTAATTCCGCACCCAAGAATGTCCTTGTTTGGGATGGTATCAGCCTTGACTTTTGTAAATTAAAGTGTATCCCAGTCCTTGTAGCAAGTAAATGACCCTTTGTAAATCTGTTGTCAGCTTGCTTTTGTTGTCCCCTTGTAGCAGGCAGTCGTCCAGGTATGGGTAAATTTGAATTCCCTGTAGTCTGCAATGGGCGATTACTGATGCCAGGCATTTTGTGAATACTCTGGGCGCAGTAGATAAGCCAAAGGGCAATGCTGAGAATTGATAGTGCTCTGATCCTGCAAGAAATCTGAGGTATCTTCTGCAGATTGGTCGAATGGGGACGTGCAGGTATGCCTCCTTGAGATCTAGAGTTACCAGCCAAGACTCCTTGCCCAGCATGGGAAGAAGTTGCTGTAGGGTCAGCATTTTGAATTTTGGGACAATGATGTATGTATTTAAAGGTGGACAGGTCGAGAATTGGTCTCCAACTTTTTTCCTTTCTTGGAACTAGGAATAGTCTGGAGTAGAACCCTTTTCCTTGTTCTGCTGTTGGCACTCTTTCCACAGCTCTCATGTTTGCTAACTCCATTATCTGGTAGAGCCTCTGTTTTTGATTTGGAGGTAGATTTGGCATTCCTCTTTGACTGGTAAAGTGTGGAAGTGAAACCGGTAACCTTGATCTATGGTTTGTAAAATCCACTTGTCTTTTGTTATGTAGTGCCAGTTCTTTGAAAATAAGGTTAACTTTCCGCCTAGAGGAGCTGCTATTTGTTCCTGGTAGGCGGATTTAGGATTAAGTCACTGTGGTTGTGCTGATGTAGTGGCAGTGGCTGTGTCTGTGCCTCTGTTGTTACCTTGCCACTGTCGTCCTCTGTAGGCACCTCCTCTGGATTGGTTTCTGCCTCTGGAACGTCTATTCCTGCCCCTTTGAAATTTTGTGGAGTCAGGAAAGGACCAATTTTTGGCAGGCCAGTTCCTGCTAAACCTTGGGGTTGAACCTGCAAGAAATCTTTAACAGTTTGAACAGATTTTGCCTTTTCTTCCATTTTCTTCATAACCTGCTGGGCAGGTGTACCAAACAAACTTGTCTTGTCCATAGGAGCATCTAGCAACTTAGCTTTAACATGATCTGGTAAAGCTTGTTCCTTTAGCCATGCATGCCTTCTTATCACTGTGCCTGTCATGGCTGATCTAAATGAAGCCTCCAGTGCATCATAGCCACATTTTAAGGAATGGTTGCTAACCTGTTGTATGTTATTTACCATCTCTAATACATATTTCTTATCAAGAGATTCATCAGTGGTTAGTTTTTAGTTAACTGATCAAGCATAAACTCTTGGTATTGTATCATGTGAAACTGACAGTTTAAAGCTCTAGCTGAGAGAGTAGCTGAAGTGTAGACCTTTTACCCCATCTGTCTAGTGACCTTGCTTCCCTTTCAGAAGGAATAGGGTTTTTAGCTGTGGTCGCGGCTACTGCCTTGGGACCCTGGGATATAGTTTCTGGGTCTGCAAGTGGGGCCTTGTAAAGGTGGTGATGAGTATCTGGCACCCTGTAAAATCTGTCTGGTTTGGCAGGGGCTGGGGTAAAGAATCTGGAGCGGAGCAAACATCATTGAAAGCATCATCCACCACAGAGAGAACAGGAGGTATAGCTAAGGGCCTGTGCTGTGGGAGGTGCAGAAAGGTCCTAAGTCTTTTTCTGGAGTCTGAAAAATCCTGTTGCTGCCATTGGAACTGTTCTCGCATGGCATGCAAGGTTTCCCCAAAGGAGAATTCTTCTGGTGGGGAAGCAGCTGGAATGGATTCTTCAGCATCAGAATCTTCAAAATTGGAGAAGGGAGCCTCAGGCTGGTCAGTTATGTCTGATTCATCAGCAGAATCATCAGAAGACACTGGCTCAGGGGCTCTGCCCTAGGTCTCTTCTCTGGGGCTGAGAGGCCCTGTCTGGGTGAGATTGAGATCCTCTAATTAAAGAAATTAAATCTTCTGCCAAAGAAAGCATTTGAGAACTAGAAGAGGGCCTGGATGTGGGGGGTTTAACAGGCACTGTTTTAGTAGTCTTGGCTGCTTTAGCCCTGGCAAAGGCCTTAATGGACATTGCAGCTGGAGGCCTAGCAGCACCACGTGCTGGGGTAGAGACATCCAAGGGGATGGTGTCTGATAAGTCAACCACCGTAGTGTTTAAAATTTCTGAGGTAGATTCAAGAGTTGTAGCAGGGGCCTCAGTTGTAAGAATAGGTTCAGCTGTACTTTGAGCAGTTTTCTCGGTTTCGGCCGAAACAGAGACACTCGCGGTTTGCTTTACCGTGGTTTCGTCCGAAACCGCGGACCGCGAGTGTCAGTCTTTATCTTTGCGTTTTTTGGGGGTAGTCGGAGGATCCGACGGCATAATGTACGCAAAATCAGAACCGAAAAACTGTTCTGCAAACTCCGACCGACGCCTAAGCGTTCGTCGGTTGAAAGAGGCACAGGCCGAACAGGCTGCTACGTCGTGGGCTGGGCCTAAACAAGGCAGACAGTAAGAGTGGAAATCTTTATGAGGTATTTGTTTCCCACAGGTTAAACAATTGTTAACTTTTTCTGACATCGGCTGAGGCAAGAAAGAGTCCCCAACGGGGTATTTAGCTTTAGAAGTCTTGAGTAGTATTCGGTAGAAGTAATCTCTGGATCCGACCGACCGGCACTTGCGAACAGCTTCTGCTTCGGGCGCCACGCGGCAAGAAAGACTGAGGAAAATGGCGTCGGCTGATGCTTTTAGACCCGAAGACCAACAGAGATGACGTCAGGTGGAGTGCGACATCAGCCGAAGCCGGACCCGGACTTTGGAATCCGGCCAACTGCAGGGCTGCCTGACGACAGGACAACCCACTTGTTATGACTGCAGATGCATCCATGAAGGACATCCTGGAAATACTTGACTTGGGTAAACTTTTAGGGGACAAAAATTATGTGCTTTTTCTCATTCTTACAAAAGGGAATGACCGGATTACGGCTCTTGGCTTTATCTAGTAACAATTTAAGAGAAAGCTGAAAGCTCCCCTCTAGCAAATAATAAATGCTTGTACAAGTAAAAACTGGTTCTCATGTCTCCATGGAGAAAAGTTGATAAAGTAATAATAAAAAAAAGAGAGAATTTAATGGCTAGGAGATATTTTCTGAAAGCATTTAAGTGTTTCTCACTCTGGGAGAGCAATTAAAAAATATGATATGGCAAAACCACCACACAGTACATAGCAGAAGCACAAGCTGTATCATGCATCTTAGCATAGATAACCTTCCTTTTAGGGTAACACAAGTCTGTAACTGTCAGTTTGGGAGAACAAGTGTTAAAAATAGATGGTGGGAACAACTTTAACATAACCATTTAGATACCATCTTAAAATATAGTCTCACAGCCACATTTGAAAGTATAGTGAACTATACTAAAAGTGTACAGTGCAAATAGCTACGCTACAGGAGACACGTTCACTGAACATGTGACTTTGACAAAAGGTTTTCAGGACAGTTATTTAGCAGAATACAGGACAATTATTTAGCAGAATACCCTGGACAAAGGCAAAGAGGACGATGTATATTAATTGGAAAGGGAACAACAAGTAAGGAGTACAAACACAATGTTGAAAGTATAGAATTTGCTCATTTCTACACTGTAGTGTAGATCTCGGAGTGGATATATTTAAGTAGGGGAGTGTGGGGGAGCACACACCCCACATGGGGGGTACAGGGGGCATAGCCCCCTGCAAATTATTAGGGTTGATCTCATTGCTTTTTCAATGAAATGACTGTAGACATTTTGATAATTCAATGTTTTGGGTTGAGATGTTCTCTCAACCAAATGACTATTAGACATTATGAAATTCAATATGTCGGTAAACTATACATATCCATAATATATACATATCCATAATACAGCTGTAATATATACATAAAATAATGGTAGATCTCTAGTACTAAGGAGCTAGGAGGATTATACTGTCCTGTATTTATATCCCACCCAAAACTACTACATAGGTCACCCAACTCCATTCTTAGTGTCCTGTGGTACCGCAGCATATCTGCTGGAGTTAACAGTGCAGGTCTAATTTGTCTACTTCATCCCAGGATGGGGGGGGGGGGGGGATACCATAAGCGGCTCATGACTCACATACTCTCAGCCAATTTTAAGACAAACCACCAAATCAAACTCTGATCTGAAGACAAGTCAGTGCTTTACCCCTCTACCACAGGGCCAGGACCTTATTTTTCCAGAATCTTTGCTAAAATAATTCTGAATAGCCAAAGAGGCCAGCAGATATCCCCTGGACACACATACTGGGGATACTTCAAATCTTCCCAGTAATCCAAGCCACTACATTCACGCCCAAGCCATTCAGTTGAGAGCAGCTAAAACCCTGACCAAAGGAGCATACAGAGCTTTATCCCATATGCCACTACGGCATTAGTCAATATGTTTTTGATGGATATAAAGTTTTTCGGTTAGCTGATAAGAAATTAATCACCCTTCTACCACTGAAGACCTGCTCTTCCACCAAAAGACAAGAGATCTCCACAAATGGCTAAAGACTGTAATTTCATCTCTTTAACCTCAGTCCAGAGAAATACCCTGGAAGAAGAATGACGTCTAGCCAATGGTTACTCTCGACACTGGATAAAAAGGTAAAATTGTTACACCATGCTTTACACACAAGTCCTCACCTTAGAAAAAGGGAGGACTAAAATGTGCATCAGAAGTCGAAGTCTAGCTACAGACAGATTCATACTACAACAAAACTCAAATTCCATAAGCCATGCTTAATGCAAAATCGGCTTTAAGCTTGGAAAAATTTGCTTCAACACTACAAAATGTGTTAGTATTTTTAAAGGTAATACTCTAGAATATTGCAGTTTGTTTTTTTTTACTGTCTTAGCTTATCAATACTTTCCACCACCAGGGTTAGTTCCAAGCTTCTTAAGATGCCTCAAAACAATCCTCAACAAAACAAGTAAATCTCACAATTCCATCTTACAATTCTCCCAGTTACATTGTCAGCACTACCAAGAACAAGAGCTGCTAGTCAAGAACATTCCATGCAGTTGGCTCTATATTAAGGAAGGTACTAAAATTACAACCCATGAAAGTTTATCAAAACATTACAACAGGAGGTAATGGAGAACAGCATTCAAGATATACCCGCTTGCCTTTACGCAGGTGCGAGTAGAATGTGATCCACTGCTGCACTAAGGGAATTTAAAAGACACGACAGGCAACACACTATAGAAGGAAAGGAGGGTGATCATGGTGGTCTACAGGAGATATGCAATTGAGTCAAAACTATAGGTCTTCACATCACATGAGGTGCAGCAAGGGGTTAAACTGTATAAATGCCCTAGAGTTCTGGATTGCACACACACCTTCGGAAGGACAGTTAAATGCTTCAGAAAAATCTACACATAAATGTAGAAAATTCAATGAAATACAGTAGATAGAAGAAACTCCCAATAATACAAAATATGTAAATGGCATAATGTTAATAAAATGTGATTGATTTAGTCCGAGTAAGCATTTCAGGTTGGTAGTTTTCTTAAGACCTGGGTGATTCTCAGCATCTAGTAGCATTTGCGATCTTATTTCTCGGACTTGCAGTAAATTGTCAGTGTTAAAGAAGATTTTCAATTTATCCAGAATGATAAATGAAAATTTGACGAAATTAGTGCATTTAAGGCTGTGCTTACCCAAGGCATTGGAAGAGTCCTAGTTTCCAAAAGCTGCACAATGTTCTTTAATCCTGTCTATCAATCTTATAGTTTTTCCAATATAAAAACTATGACATGCGTCACAGATAAAAGCATATACAACCATGCAGGTGCTACAATCATAACCCTGCTTAAAAGTAATGTGAGAATTGCAGTGTTTAAAAATATGAATTACATACTAAAATATATTTACAGCAGATACATTTACCACAAACCTTCATGCCAATGTAATCTTTGTAAATCTCATTGCAGAAACTTAAATTCTATTAGAGACATCATTACTGAGAAATGGAAAATTAATAGTGACCACCATTCAAGGAGGAATACTAGGCTTAACTCCTAACTTCACTTACAAATAGAACCACATCTTTCAATGAAAACAATGATGAACCATTTTACCTAGATGAAAATGAGATTTACAAAGAATACATTGGCATGAGGGCTTGTGGTAAATGTGTCTGCTGTAAATATATTTTAGTATGAGATTCGTAAAATTTTTTACACTGCAATTTTCACATTACCATTAAAGCAGAGTTTTAACACCTGCATAGTTGTATATGCCGCTATGCGACACATGTCATTGCTTCTATACTAGAAAAACTATAAGAAGTTTGGCAGACAGGATTAAAGAACAAAGACCTGTCCAATGCCTCGGGTAAACACAACCTTAAAACGCACTAATTTTGTCAAGTTTTCCTTTATCATTCTGCAGAAATTGAAAACCTTCGCTGGTGACACTGACAATTTACTGCAAATCAGAGAACTAAGATGGCAAATGCTATTAGATGCAGAAAATCACCCAGGTCTTAATGACACTACCAACCTGAAATGATTAGATTACATAAACAACATTTTATCAACATTATGCCATTTACATATTTTGCATTACTAGGAGTGTCTTTCTGAAAATTCTATTTATTTTCTGTATTTCATTGGATGTTCTACATTCGTTAATTTAGTTGTTGGATTTGTTTTCAACTTTAAAGTTTAGAAGTATTTAACAGTCATTCTGAAGAAGTCCCAGCACAGTAAATGGAACAAAAGCTTAATATTACAATTTTATGGGTTTGTTTTTTATTTCCATATGTTTATTTCACTTTACAGAAATCAGTTTTAATTCTATTCCGTCTTCTTCTGAAGTTCAACAGCTGTGTATATATATATATATATATATATATATATATATATATATATATATATATATAAATATATAAAACACATACGTGTGTGTGTATAATATATATACATGTGTAGTATACATGTGTATGTATGTGTATAGACGTCCTGTCTGGTGGACCCAACCATAAACAAACTATACAATAGAAGGAGGAAGCTACTACATGAGAGCAAAATCCCAAAAAGGGAAGGCATCTCTGATCAGTATTAGCAAAAAGCTACAGGCACTCAAAATAGTCTAAGGCCAGCTTCAAGAGAAAAATTGCACAGGACAAAGGATAATCAAAAGGCTTTCTTTAGTGATGTTAGGAACCTGGGTGGGAATTCCCAGATATGCTCAGAATTAGTCCAAAATGACAAAATACACCAAACCCACAGACATTGCCAACATCCTAGCTGACAGGTTTAGCGCAAACTTATCCCCCCCCCTCCCCACCAAAAGGGCAAATATCTATCCCAGCAGAGTGCTTCCCCCTGACATCTCAGATGATCAGGTAAGAACCACCCTCGCCAAAGCAAAAAAGCACAGCATCAATGTGACCAGGCGGTGTCCTGGGCTGCATCCTACATGAACTCCAAGAAGAGCTAAACCCAAACACAAACATAGAACTACTGTTCAATCTCAGCCCTACTACAGGATATGTACCCAGAGAGTGGTGTACAGCAACAGTGGTCCTCTCCACAAAGGTGGTGCCTCAACAGATCCTGGAAATTATCGCCCCATAAGCCTGACTAGCTTGGGTCTGCAAATCTATGGAAAGGATCATGGACCTCATAAATAAAGACATTGGGGACCTACAGACAGACACTGGATCCTACCCAGTTCATCTTTGTTAAGGGCAGATCCTGCCTCTTAAACCTGGTTGATTTCTTTTGAAACAGTCACCAAGGCCATTGATGAGGGGAAGGTGGTCCACACAGCCTACCTCAACCTCGCAAAAGCCTTCGAAACAATACCCCACTCAGGCATTATAGATAAGCTCACCAGCTTAAATATAAACCCCTATGTCACTAGATGAGTTGCAAACTGGCTGAAGGACAGAACCCACATTGTTAGAATTGCTTGAGCCATGTCAGACTCCAAAGCAGTTACAAGTGGCGTCCCACAAGGCTCAGTCCTGGGACCTCTCTTGCTCGGTATATATTTCTCGGAGGTACAGGCCAACACGGAAGGACTGTGGCTGACCAAGTTCGCAGATAACTGCAAACTGGGCGCCAAAATAGTCTAACCAACAGACAGAAGCATCCTCCAAAAGGGCCTCATAGAAACAGACAACTGGTGCCAGAGCCAAGGCCTCAAGCTAAACGCGAAAAAGTGTATAGTCATCCTCTTGGGCAAAAACAAAGTGCCCACAAATTACCACATAGGTGGTAATCCATTAAGTACAGAAGTAATTAGGGACCTGGGGACCCAAGTTGATAGCAATCTTATCTGACAAACACGTGGCCAAAGTGGTTAGAAAAACATTTTATATAACCCACCCAATAGTGAAGGGATTCACATCTAGATCAGGGGAGGTAATCGTGCCTCTTTACTCATCCCTCATCAGTGACGCATACTTTTGGATGTACCTTACCAGACACCTGCAGCAACTGGAAAGACCCCAAAAGTACCTCACCAAGAGGATCAAAGGGCTCCGATGCCATATTCTGCCCGGTTAAAGAAACTCCAGCTCTACTCAGTGGCATACCGCCTGCTCAGAGGCGATCTGTGCTTGATGTATAAAGCCATGTCCAACCCGGAATTAATGGACATGCTGCACCTCAGAAAATCCAAATCCCATCGAGCTACGCGCTCGAGAGACTTGAACCTCAGCATTGAAATAAATAGAACATGCTGGAGGGACAGATTCATAACCCAGAGGCTCCCTTCACTCAGGAATAAAATCCCAGTCCAAGTTAGGCAGTGTCACTCTGACTCTCTTCAAGAGGAATCTTGAGTGGATGGGAGATCGTAGGTTTACCCCAGGTATCACAGAGGCACAGTATACTAACAGTTGGCAGTTCATTTTTACATACCGGCTTGCCAGGCCTGATGCACAACCTTCAAAGAAGGTATGCCCATTCATGCATATCTCCACACAGAAGACGCTTTACCAGCACAACATAAGCCAGAATTAGATAAACAAGTAAATAAATCTGCTGGTAATAGCCCCACGTAATAAGTTATGAAGTCAACGTATTGTTAGAAGCACAAGCAGTTTAGTTTTGCAGTTTAAGTTAGTTCAGCACTAAAAGTTCCAGTCTATTCAGACCATAAAATGCTTATAGTTGTTCATTAAGTTACAAATCACTTAAAGGCATAAAAATTCACGTCTGTTCAGACCATCAATACCAAACTCCAATAGATAAAATCCCTTTATGCACAGTACTGCCAGTTGATGAAAGAAAACGTTCAAATATATTAAAAATTCTGGTTTATTAGATCCATGGTAAGCGCTTTCGCAATAAGCTTTTTCAAACCTTTAACATCCTTTTGCATCACTTCCTTTAAATACTACTACATTAATTGAAGCTGCCAATAATTTACTTAATTCATTAAATCATTGAAAGCAAGTTACAATGCAGCCTTGACTTTTGCTCAAACGCTCTAGAATAAAATATGTAAAATACATAACTTGATGGCTAATACATCAACATTACTAACAATTAAAACCATAAAATCATGTTTTATTATAAAAAATATATAAAAAAGAATAAATGTACTCGTGTGTGTGTATATATATATATATATATATATATATATATATATATATATATATATATATATATATATATATATATATATATATATATATATATATATATATATATATATATATATATATACACATACATACACACACACACACACACACACACACATATACATATGCACTGGGGACCTAAATTATATTCTACGTCTTCTATTTTTAAGTATGGGTTTTAAGGGCACTCTGTCATTTAACCCTGGGGGGATGTGTGCACTCAATTTGATTATCCAGTGAGTTTCCACTGACTCGGTTTGATTTCTAATGTCACCCCCCCTACTGGACGGTTCTAATACTTGTAAAACTGAAAATGTAAATGTATGTTCGGCACTAGTTTCCATTACATGTTTGGATAATGCATTTACTTCAGATTTAATACGTATTTGGTATATATGTTCACGAATACGTTGTTTTAACATGCGATTCGTTTTACCAACATAATATGAATTGCATAATGAACACATAGCCAAATATACTATGTGCTTGGTCTCACAATTTGCATTCACATTAATAATGAAACTGTCACCTGTCATTGGATGTACAAACATAGGTGTATCAAGTATATACTTGCAATAATTACATTTATTGCAAGGCCTAGAACCCAAATTCTCATGCTTAACTTCATGATTTCTCGGTGTTGAACAGAGCATTTTATATAGATTATTTTTGTTTTTATAGGCAAAATTAGGATATTCTCCAATAAATTTGGATACTTCAGGATCCAATTTTAATATTTCCCAGTATTTGATAACTATTTCTTTCACAGAATTTATATCCTGTGTATAATGAACCGAGAATCTAAGTATATCCTTTTCAACATCCTGTATATCATTGCTTTTTAACTTATATTCATTAAAACCACCATCAGAAAAGATGGGAATTGCTCTAGTGGATCTCATATCTCTAACTTTGTTGATTGTATCATCTATTTCACTTTAGTTTTTACTCGAAGTTTAGTTTTCATGTCCCTTAAACCTTGCTCAAATAGTTCCTCATCTGGTGTTAACCTAGATATACACATGCCCTGACCCTTCATAACATTTCTAAAAATGTGTGGAGGGTGCATGCTCTCTCTGCTTATAACAAGGCTTCCTGTGCACTCCGGTGTTATACCCTCCTTCTGGTAATCGCCAGATATTTATATCTAAAAGAGATATCTCCCTATCAG
>NC_056747.1:257226467-257293967 GCF_019279795.1 Protopterus annectens
CCAAAAAACCCCAAGCCCCCCCAAAACATACCGCAACAACTGTATAAACATATAAGAAGCGTAGCTTGTATAGATCTCCATTTCTTCATAAAAACTGCATCATTGTTGCCTAAACCAGGTTCTACATAAACCCGTAATCCCCTTGGAATAATTTTGGTAGACAAATAAGCCTTTAGTAACTTGCAATGCCAAACACAGGAGCGGACACGCTTAGAAGCTTCCGTGAGTTCATTGAAGCTCTCCACTACTTCTACTGGTTTGTTAGGTTCATTAATCACCATTTTGTTCACATTCTGCCCAGTAAAACAAGCACTGTCATCCTTATCAGCCGTGAGATTCTTTATATAACACAAAAATTTGTTTCCTTGAGCCATGTTAAGGCTATTTATAAAATAATGCACTAATGTTCAACTCGTCTGCTGATAATATAAAGATGTTACCTGAAACTGTACCTCCACGTACTAGTATCATAGTTTGTAGTCCCAAACAGTCCCTAGGCCCTTCTTAATAAAGACGATCATCTAGGGAAAGTTCCAGCATCACAAAATTAGTAGTCAGATTGATAAGGAAAAATCAGGATCGATTCGACCACATTAATGAATTAGCATCAAAACATATAAAAATCCACAATCAGCAGAGTTTGAACTGTTTATTGATCAAAACAGCCCTTGTAAGCAAATGCCCTTTTCACATGAACTTTAGAGTTTAAATAGCATAAGTATTCAATTAGGGAAAGTTGGGTTTTGTTATTTGTGTATATGGTGTATTTTAGGGCATTTGCTTACATGGTGCACTGTCTCCTTTAATACGTGACTGCTGTGGTAGTTCACGTATATAATCCGGGTCCTTGGCAGCTAGTATTCGCACACTGAAGACGCTGCGAGCGAAACCGGCCACCGGTCTGTGTATTTAAGGGCTGTTTTGATCAATAAACAGTTCAAACTCTGCTGATTGTGGATTTTTATATGTTTTGAGTGCTGGATTCATTTGTGGATTACATGTTGAGGTCCGTGCACCTGATTTTGGTTCACAAGATCAATGCTGTTTGGGAATTTATATATATATATATCTATATATATCTATATATATATCTATATATATATATATATATATATATATATATATATATATATATATATATATATATCTATATATATATCTATATATATATCTATATATATATCTATATATATATCTATATATATACCTATATATATATCTATATATATATACCTATATATATATATATATCTATATATATACATATACACATCTATCTATATCTACATATATATCTATCTATATCTATCTATCTGTATCTATATATATATATATATATATATATATATATATATATATATATATATAGATAGATAGATATCTATATATAGATAGATATATATCTATAGATATATCTATATATATATCTATAGATACCTCACTGACCCCCTTCAAATGCAACCTTGATAAGTGGATGGAAAACCATAAATTTGTCCCAGGGGTTCCACCTTTGTTCCTCATTGACAGGGACGACAGGTACTTACTAAGGTTCTTTTTTTTTGGGGGGGTAAACTGTTGGCTAGGCTTGTTAGGGCCCCAGGGCCATTAGCATAGCAATCTCCTATGATCCAAGTTAAGATCTTCCAATTTCGATTCAGATTTTTCTTTGGCTTTGTTTTGCAACACTACTCCACCGGTCGTTTCGCGCAGAAATGTCAGTGGCCAGAGTATATTAATTTAAATCAATTTAGAAATCTAATGTAAACGTCTTAATAAGCGTAATTAGCTTGACAAACGGTTTTGCTTTTCACACCCTTTCTTCTGCATAGATCCATTATGAAATCTTATCTACCACTTGCCCTTTGTATAGCCAGCCTCTAGATATTTTGATGTTGTTTAACAATTGCCGCATGATTCTCGAAAATCTATTATTTCTACATCATCATGATTTAACCATTAAAAGTGAAAGTATTTATAGAACTTGGTTTGCAGACTTCTCAACGTCTTTATTCAAGAATTCTGAATAAGGGGGGGGAGCCCCCAAATCAGTGACAGTGTTTAAATACTATTAATTTTCACTTTATAGACAACGGTTTTGTATGAACACGCATTTTCTGAACTAACATGAAGCATGAAACTCGAGTTGTCTGCCATTATTAATTGACTGTAATCCACAGTAATTTTTATTGGTTTTTGCAAGTTTAATAAGAATAAAAACAGAAACTTAAAAAAGCATAATACATTATCCCCGGGATTCATGAACCTTGCGCCAGGCGCACGCATAGCGTAGGCGCTACAACGCCAGATATGGCCGCCGAGTATTCAGGTACGATCCAATTCCACGGCACTACTGGCGGCGCCTGAGTTGCGCCGCTTGGCGAGGGTATGTTAAACACCCCATGTGCGGTGTTGCACCATGCAAATGAAGGCATATAGCGATCCACGGCGGCGAGGCGTAGCATATATAACGGCAATGTAAAACCAAAAACGGTTTACATATACCCAAACATGACATAGGAGTAACAGAAGGCTGTCAACATCAGGTATCATACTGTTGCTACATGCCAATGGCGAAAGACACCGAATGTCAAAAGAAAACATGCACAAAATGTAAATAATGACGAAATGGTATGTCCGCAGAAACCACAGCAGAACCCCAGGACATGTCCGCTGAAGGTGCTAAACAATGAAATAATATGACAATGTCATAAAAGAGCAGTGTAATACACATCAGCTTCACAGCCACAATACACCATAGTATGCATGGAAAGCCACTTCCACGGGCGCATGGTTGAAGGAGTCACGGGCAGTGTTCGCGCCAGAACTATGAATTAGTAGTCAATGCCATGCAAATGAGGCAGATAATACTGAATCGCAAAACCCCCGCTGGCGCAAGGCTGCACCAACGGCGAGCGTAATACACCGAGGAGTGGCTCAGAGGGAATACATGTCAACCGCAGAGGGTGTGCCACTGTAGGAGGAAGCACATTGGAGCCCAGCAAACATGGGCTGTACAATGCACATCACAGCAGCAGGACCGGGCGGTGGGGAAATAGTTGAGCTGAGAGCACACAATGCACGCAGAGATGCATGTGCACGAGGATGACTACGCCCCTAACCCAGTCATGTGACGCCACCGGCCAACAACAACGGATACAGGAAGGTGATGCGGAGAATATGAGGAAATGCGGAAGCAGTGTAATTGGAGTCGTAATGAGCAATCAACACCAATCAACCCACGAAGGCCAATTGGCGGCAGCTGACAACTCTGCATGCAGAAACCCGCAAAACGGGATAGGGGAGGCATATGAATGTAAAGAAAGTAGGGGAGGTAGCAGAATGCAAAGAGTGAAGAACCGATACAGCACAGCCAAGTAGAGAGGTAGCATAACGGCGGTGGCAGACAAAACACATGATATGCCATGTCCCAGAAACTACACATGACAGGGCTCTGCAGGATGCAAGCCAGGAAATAGTATGCGCAATGTGCAGAAACAGTAAGGTAAGGTCGAAAGCTAAACCAATGCAGGCAAGTGTAATGCAACACCAAAGGCAACAGCGTTGCAGTGCCAACAGTAAAACACGGAAGATAATCCACAGATACGGCCGCACAGACACACCCTATGACATCACCGGGTGTACAGCACACCAGTATAAAGTGTAAATGCACACAACACACAGCCGTGTATTCCCAAACGCCGCACTCTAGGTGTAAACACACGGGGAACTTTTAAAATGTATATGTTGGGTGCCGCCATGGCCGCGGATACATCAGCATGTGTCAGAGACAGACGGAGTTATGGAGGAGGGTGCCGACAACTACCGTGAGGCCTCAGAGGAGAAGGAGAGTGTTCAGACCAAGGGTAACCTACCAGGGGCTACAAGACCTGGAGATAGTAGAGCGTTACAGGGTGGACAGGGACATGTTACAGCAAATAGCGGAGCTGTGCCGGCCACGCCTGAGAACAAGAAACAACAGAGGGGAGCCCATCCCAGTGGACACAAAGGTATGTGTAAGCTTGCGAATACTGGCTACAAGTACCTTTCAAAGGCCAACCGGGGATATAATGGGCATCTCACAGGCATCAGCATCCAGGGTACTACACCAGTTTCTGGATGCCATGTTACAACATGCCCATGAGCATATATACTTCCCCAGATCTCAGGAGGAGTTGGCTAGCAATATGCGCCACTTCCACCGTGTGGCACAATACCCAGAGGTACTGGGTGCGATAGACTGTACGCACATACAAATCAAGTCACCACCTGGGAGCAGGGTAGACACTAAATAAACCGCAAGGGATTCCCCTCCATCAATTGCCAGGTCGTGTGCAATGCGCAGGGCATTATCATGGATGTGTGTGCTGGCAGCCCTGGAAGCTACCACGACTCCCATATCTGGCATGCCTCACAGCTGTATCAGGTATTCGCCAGGGGGGACATCACACAAGGCCACCTTGTGGGGGATGCTGGCTATGCACTGGAGCTGTGGATGATGACTCCCATCAGAAATGCACACACACACATGCAAGAATGCCATAATGAGGCACACGCACAAACCAGAATAATCATAGAGCATGTGTTTGGGATGCTGAAATCACGGTTCCGTGCTTGATACATCCGTGGAGCCCTGCAGTACTCTGCAGGCACATGTGCCCACATATTCATAGTATGTGCCATGCTACATAATATGATCCTGAGGAAGCAGCTGCTGCAGGGACATAATGGTGAAGGGCCACAAAGCCCACCACAACTGCCAAGGCCAGCACAGGCACAGAGGGTTCAGGGCCATGAACACACTGTGCCAGCCCCAGTAGGCAGACGGAGGCGTACCCAGTATGCCTATGCCCTGGCAAAGAGGGAACGATAGCACATACTCTGACAGTGTAGGCCCCATGGACTGACACCTCCCTACCTGCACACACAGTGAAATGGACGGCACACAAACATGGCCACCCGTAATGTGTACCGTATGGGTGGTCCCATGTGTGACTCCAGCATAGGCAGCACCCAAACACTGCACACCCAACAGCCAGCGGAGCATGTAACGCCAACATTAACCAGACGCGGGTCCTACAGCAGACGGCGCTGCTGTATGCTGCCACGCTCACGCAAGGTGTATACATATATAGACATGTACATATGTGCATATACAGATATGGAGATAGATATAATTACACACATAGAAATATATGTACACATATACATATATAAAGTACAACAGGTAAGACAGGGAATCAGAGGGATTCAAGGTGACAGAGAAGTAAGACGCGATATCTGTACATAGTAAACATAGTGAACGACAACCTGAGTATCCGGGAGGGTTGACAGAACAGGAAACCGCCACCCATGGAAAGGTCAACCTACCGAAATGCATAATCGTGAGTCGGGATGATCGCCAGGCCACGGTACAGTAACAGTACATGTGCGGGTAATATTATGAGGATATGGGGGTGGAGGTAGACACCGCCGGTGATGCGGGCCACGCAGGTACTGTGTGCAACCGCCTGTGACTGCCGCAGTATGTGTATGTGTGGTGAGGGTGTCGTGGTGTTTCGCAGCGAAGTGTAATGTGTGTGCCACTGTAAAATGTGTATGTTGGTGCCATGTGACAGGCGGAGTGGAACAACATGTGTAGGCATACAGTATAGGAACCACAGGCATATGTACAGCAGTACTCCCAAAGTAGTACTGAGAGCCCTCCTGGCTAGCGGTGGCGACGATAACGATGCAAAGTGAAAATGTCCCAGAATGTACCACAGGAATATAGCCAACATGAAATGCAAAGGACATATGTACAAATCATGACCGTATGTATGACAATCGATATGTTAATTGCAAAACGATACGCCGGCAACGCTACACAGCAATAGTCATGTACCGCTGAAATTGCGATGTGCTACCCCGTACTGATCGCGGGCTACGATTGGCCCGTGAAACACCGCTGTGTGTTCTATGAGTGTCAACAAGCAATCGCCACCCAAATAGGTGGCAACCACTAGCATACAGGCCGTCCCAAGTACAGGACCACAATGACTGTAAATATCTGGGACAAAATGCCAAGGGATAGTCGTCACGCATTTAACAACCGCAGATATACTACCGATGTGACGGAGGAATACATGCAGGAAGCACACATGCAGGCGATACCGACACCAGACGACATCAACACAACCTACACTCCCAGAACAACAGACAGGTAACTGCCAACTCCCCAGGCAGGGATGGAGCACACACACAAGCATACCGTGTATGTAGAAATGCAAGGCCCACAACCCGTACCCGTCACCCACAACCTCCGATATTCCCCATTGCACATATCAAAGGGATACAAGTCGCAATAGCAGCACAAACATACAGGCAGTCAATGACAGCTGCATAACCGCAACATCTCGTGTAGGAAACACTATCAGCAGCGGATGCATACCTGCATCCGTTGTTTAAAGGAATACAACAGCTATGTTACACATCCAAATGCAAAACGCCATCAACAGACGCCGCCAGGACAGGGACACCCACATGTCGAACATAATACCATACCCAACACACACAATCCACGGCTAACACCACTGCGAAATGTACCTGATGCCACACATAGCGGCTGCAGTTAAACATAACATAACACAATACAGACCATCTCCACGAAGGTAGTGCAAATAACCAACGCCCAGGCGAGGAATGCAACCATGCCCTAGTTACGACGCGTAATGTACAAATGGAGTAGATGCACAGGTGATATGCGCACAAGTACACACCGAGGAACAGCTATTGGTGTGATGAACCCACATGTCGCAGGTGACGACGGATATGAGGATGACTCATAGGATATTCAAACCGTATGCTCATACCAACTACAAATAAAAACGGATAGAGTGAGACAACGCAATAGCGACACGCGAACTAAAATGGAAGGAAACACAGTAAAGGTATGTAGAACCCATGATATGTACTGGTGTGTAACGATGATGTGTATGACGGTTGCACTGTATGTGAACGGTGTTTGTAAGTAAGATACTTGTCCATAATGCAGAGAGTGGTGAAAGGTGGTTATGTAGTGCTATCCCGCTGAGCATACCAATGACTGTGGACACCGTGGTGCACAGCAGTGGGACATCATGTACACAGCCGATAACACAAGGGCTGCCACAGGGGCATAACTCAGAACAATGCCACATTCCTCGCCGATGCTGGCAGTGGATGTCCAACAAGTAAGTGCCACAGCAGGGATAGGACATGTATGTATACCGTCGAAAGCACACATGTGTATGGCATATACCGCCGATGTCATACGTAATGTGCGCATCGACGCGGCACGCATGCCTCGCAGTAGGGGTTACTATGTCAACTATGTGTAATGTAAAGCTGTCATGGTGGATATGACAGACATCATACACAGTATCACAGGCATATCATGCATAATGGAGTTATGGCCTATTGGTATGTACAATAACAGGATAATGATGGCCTGTACATATGGGACAGAGTAGTAGCATAATAGCCATCCCAAAATGGAAGGAACACCAAGTAACCATGGCCAAACGATCTGTAGCAGGTGCAATGTGTGCAACAATGAAGTCCAGCAGGTCCATGTGTAAACACATGTGCAGTGTACACAGTAGTGTCACCTCCCCATGGTAGTGTCCACTGAACAGCAGAGGTGGGTGTCAACTGCATGTCTACACAGTACTGCTGCTGTGGTGGTACCATGACTACGCGGTCACTCTATCAGCAAGGAGCTATCACATGAACAGTGCCACAGTGTGTCCCTGTGGATGTGCACAGGACCTATGTTCCACAGCATAGTGTGTGTTGTGTCTCATGGAAGTAACACAGAAGCCCAGGCCATGCAATGTGGCATGTGTGCACATATGCATGAGTGTTCCATTCACCCCGCCCACTGCAATTGCCATGTATGAGTACTACATGCATCAGTAATGCGGAGGACATGGCCCATGTCAGAGTAGATGACACCCTGTGTATGTGGTATGCAGATGTGTACAGATGTGTTACCCGCCTGTCAGCCGCGATATGTAAACTGTCTGAGCCTGGTACACATCATGGCATGATAATGCCGCGTACATGTAAAGTCGTAGCCGATGTGGAAGGTACACCACTTAATGTGTTATTGTAACCCTGCCCGTGTGTAGATGTGTGTATGGCACAGGTACAATGGCTACCTATGTACCAGCAACACACACAGTACAGATATGTGTGGCCCTGTAGATGTGTACCCATGCCACAGTGGAATACGGCAACCACAGCACCATGTGGGGCATGTGTGTGTACAGCAACCATGTACAATGTGATATGCATGTATGGGGACAGTATCCATGTGATACCCAGTGGATGACTGTTGCTATGCAAAGGTGATGTGCATGCACCATGTGTGATGCATCCTGACGCAATGACACCCACATGATGTATCTGCCACACCGACACCCGTACGGTTGTTATCAGTATGAGCTGGTTGAGCTACAATGGTGCCATGTATGTAGATGTGAGATATCTAGGCATGGACAGTACTCTGTGACAGCATGTTGTGTATGTAAGCAAATAGTGAACATGAGGGGCCCCATGACTGAGGACTGTGTAATGCCACATGTACCTGACATGTAGTAGGTAGCATGATATGCTTGCACCACTGTGTGTCCTGTCCAGGAGTCATATAGCCTAACATCCTGAGACACAGGGTATGATGTGACGGTGGATGTGTACATTGCCAATACCAGAATGTGGAATGGTGCTGAAGGGCAATGCGGGGACAATGTCTGATCTGTTACCCTCTGTACCACACCAACCACCCATGCAATGGTATGACAGGTGGCCAGCATGTGTATGTGGCGTGCTGTGGCACACAGAAGCCCAACAAGGGTGCCAGTAAAGGCATGGAGGTCATCAATGAGTGTGTGAAGCATATATGTGAGGACGTGCCCCAGTGCCCTACTGAATGGTCCAGTCATGGGTGTACGAATGCAGTCCCACATGTGCAATGCAGTACCACCCATGTGTAGTGCAATAGATGCGGCAGTTTGGCGGTCAAGGTACACAATGTCCAACAACAGGCTAGCAGTTAATTCAGTGGGCTGGTGTGGAGACACATACCAAACAGGTTGGCGGCACATAACAGCTAGGGAGATCGGAAGGTGACATTGGGACAGTGTCTTAGGACATAACGTGTGCATGGCAGTACCATGTATGTGTCCACAGGGACACTGCGATGTCCATGTATGGATTGCAACCCTGTAGTGAGGGAGAGTGTGTATTGTTGGTAGGTACACCATTGCCTGGCATGTTGCCAACATTATCTCAGTCAGCAATGCCTGGGTGACTGTTGTACACGACATCTAATGTGGATGTAGCCAAACAACACAGACATACCACCACACTGCCTGAGGGCCCACACTGCAAATGTGCGCAGTCATGTGTAGGTAGCTAGCCTTGGAGCATGTGATGGACCACGCAGGACCCACCATGGCTGTCAAGTGATGCACCCCACACATGTGAATATACCCACCGCAACAGCCTGCACATGTGCCCATACAGCAGATGTGCATGGAACATGACCACCACCGCGGCATCTGTGAAAGGCCAGTACCGCCATGTCTCTGTGTGGAATAGCATGGTCCCTACCATTGCAGACATGTTACGGAAGTGCACTGTGATATGTGTCAGCATAGTCACGACACCGTCCATCTGCCGGGTGCCATGCCATTAACAACCACCGCCAGCAGACGCCAGTAGTACCGCTGTAGAGCCGATGTACCATGTATGCCGCATGGGTGTGTGTCCAGGGTGTGGCTAGCAGGGCCGTGAAGCATATATGTTCATCTACCAGAGGGGGATATCCCAGGTTTAACACAGCAGACACATGGAGGTATCGTGCATGCTGAGGGTAGTGTAGGTATGGTATGTGTTGTGTAATGTGTCACCCAGCTAGGTGGAGTGCATGGCCAAGCATGTGTGGGTACATGGGAGTCCATTCTAGGAAGTGTGGGTTGCTGTCAGCACATGGCAGTAGCAGCTGTCCGAGGTCCAATGTACAGTATGACAACACAGCCAGCATGTAACCTGTGGTGTACAGTGTAATTTCTGTTGCATGTTACAATGTGTCTAGCGGTCACAAACATGGGTATCCGAACATGGAGCACCTACGCATGCATTGTGTTCGCAAATATACAGTATGTGTGCAAAACATTGTGTGATGTGGGATCCCTCACCTGTGTGTGTTGCAGTCCAGGTATGTGCCTGGGAGGTATGATCCGTGTACAATCTGGACTTGCAGGTGTGCTGTGCAGAGCATGGAGGCAGGTCCCAGGCACCACAGATAAATGTGAGGCGTGCACTAGTGTGTGTGCCTTGCTTGTGCAGCACACAGTGGAAGGTGCAAGCATTGTCCCACATTATCAAGATGCCGCGGCCTGCCTGTTACAGCTCTCCTGGACACAGACATGTGACACCGCCGCAGAGGCAGCATAGCATGTGAAGATGTACATGTGGGCTCCACACCCTAGGCAGATGTCCGCAGGTCATGTGTGCCACAGTAGTGTAGTCGACCAGGACTGTCATACTGGTCAGATACCACATGCCTGTATAAGTACAGTATGAGCATAGTCAACAGTCGCAGTGACAGAGTGGCCAATGTACAGTATCCCTGTGTTCAGACCACTGCCTACTGTACACTTGGCTAGACACACACCCGAGGGTGAATATACCTTGAGCCATCACATGTCCCAGTCCACGAGCCTGTACAATGCCATCACAGGGTGGTCACAATAACGCGGTGGTAAGACAGACATGTTGTACCAGGTGATGTGTCATGTGTGCATATGTTGAGTTGCACAGCCGCTCACACGTGCGCAACATATCAGGGCATGATGTATAGTGTAACATGATGTGTGGAACTGCACTGTGATCCACAACAGGGTCATCTGAGACAGGTGTAGCAGAATGGTGTAACCCATGGTTACACGGGATATACACCGGTGCTGTTGGCTGCCATGCTGGGGGCCACCAGTGGTGACTGCAGTGGTTATACAGACATACTGCACACATTGTTCTGGCAGGAATGTCCATTGTTGTGGATGATGTGTTGCTACGTGAAGGTAGGTGTGTGTTGTGAATGTTACACATCCAGATGTGACCATCAGGCGCAGTCATGGTCGTTGACAGCATCACACACATCCACAGCGGTCAGAACCCTGTCCCCAGAATGGGTGTCAGCCGCCCTCGTACTGTGTGACGTATGTGCAGATAGCGGAACACCTCCTACTGGCTGGATAACAGTGTCAGCTAGGACGGCTGTGTGATGGCTGGAATACGCTGTGATAATGTACAATGCTGGTATCCCAATGAAGTACCTGGAATCACACACAGTACGCCATGGCTGGCATGTAAACCATGTACAACAATGACTGTGTGACAGACACAAACAATGCAGAGACATGTTGAACATGCACACATGAGAACACCAAATGAGGTATGTTGCACATATCGATGTACAACTGTCATCTATGGCCATAGCATGGATGCAGATGCATATGCCCCACAGGCAGTACCATGCCATGTAGGTAGGGGGGCATTGCACGTGTATTACGTGACAGTTGCTGTACCGCCACATGTCCTGCATATCCGCCATGTAGGGGTAGCAGTGGTAATGCGACTGTTGGACATGCCTGTACATTTGACCATGTCCCACAGGATATGTGTTACGTGTGTACAACACGTGTTGTGCCGTCATCAAGCTGTGAAGTGTATGGCTGCCAGTGTACCTGTGTGACATGTTCTGTGATGGGTGTAAAGGTACGCAGTACTGCATTGCATGGCCACATGCCCCACACAGGTGCATAGCCTGAACATACAATACAAAGAGGGTGTTGGATGATAGCAACCCACAAGAGGAGATGGGTACGGGTGGCAACCCACTACCACCTGTTCGGGTAAGGTGTGCATGTCTATGACACATTAGCACCCGAGAAGCTAGCAGTACAGCAGTACAGGGTGGCATGCATATATGTTCACCAATACCCCTGTGTGTCCCACCACTGGCCCGTGGACAGACACCAACACAATGTGCAGATTTGATATGTGCACAGCACATCACCGCTGGCTACTGTAGAACAGGCTTACTGTGTAGACATGTGCACAGTAGGTCTGCGCCAGCCACACTCAAACACATTATGTGCCGAACCACACCAATAGTTTAGCCCATGCCACAGACAGATGTGCACGCATCTGTGTATGTACGTCTGGGAATGTCCCCAGCCTAGCAGTATAGCTGTGTCAGTGTTGCAAACAACATACTGAATGGGCTGTATGTGTGAGGTGTGCATCATATGTGTATGGTCCGATTGACGATACCATCAGTGCCCCTGTTATGTGAACATCCCTGTCCCCATACGTGGATACCTATGCTGTGCCCAACACCACGCTCCCCGTGGAAGGGATGGCACTCAGCGTGTACCAGCTGACATGGGGTGGCAGCAGGCACTGGATGTAGACATATGTGGTACCCATGTCAGGCCAGGCAACCATCCATGTGCACGGGATAGCAGTGTGTGGGCACATACAGCACTGTGTTGAACAATATCGCAGCACATAGCACCTGTCAGGGTTAATGTGTATGCATGGATGTGCGATACCTGCATGCACCAGACACACCCCCACCAAGCAGCGTGCAGCCTACCTTGCAGAAGGCCAGTGTCCACACCATGATGATAGACATGTGTAATGTCCATATACACATAGCAATGACATATGGAATGGACAGCCACCCTGCCAATATCAGTACCCCCAGGTGGGTCACATCCCAGTGCCATGTATGTGACATACCCTGCCATACCATGCAACCCTGCCCAGCAAGGCTGCATGTGCTATCACAGTCCTACATGGTGCGATGGACAAAAGGCACTTTCACTATCAACTGTCCACAGCAGTTATGTGCCAGTGATGCTCCCTGTGGTGTTACAGGTGCTGTGTGTTGTGGACAATGTATGCGCATTACATGCTATGCATGACCTTTCCTGCTAATGTCACATGGTTACACATTGTCCCATGTGTATCACATGTGCAACACAGGTGAGCCGTGGCAGGTTGGCCAACACCCATACAGTGCTGTGTAGATGTACATGGCACAACACATGCATGTACAGGTGTCCATGTGTATGTGTGCAGTGCCACCGCTGACGTTCATAATGGCCGCGTAAGTGATGCCTAGTGACATATACACAGCATCCAGGTGAACAGTAGAATTGTTGTCACATGGGGACATGTGCCAACTGATATGGACACAGATGCAGGCAAGTACACATGTCCACAGCAGGCTAACATCAACATGGTGCGTGTACAGTGTGATGAGTTGACACACAGATATGATATGAAACCCACTGCTTAATGGTGTGACGGCAACACGTCGGCTGTGTCACTGCCATGATGCATCGCAGAGATTACTGTGCAGATGTTGTACATGTCATAGCAACGTATGTCCAGCAGTATGCCAGTACAGCAGTGTAAATGTGACCTGTCAACATCATTATGTCTTACAGATAATGCCACGTTCCCGGCTGCCTGTCTTCAGCCGCCAGGAGGATGACGTGATTATACCGTTGCTCCACGACAACTACGATATACTATTCAGCCATGTGCCACAACAGGCACAGCAGCGGATGACGTGGTGGCAGGATTTGGCAGGAGGGTGAACAACGGGCGGCAACAACTGCACCTACCAGCAGATCCGCAGACACTGCACAGACCTAATTCGCACGGAAACAGCGTGCCGCAATCGCCAGACAACAAGGTGGACAGGTGGTGGGCCACCAACCCAGCCCCCACTCACACACACAGAGGAGCTCCTGGCCAGTCTGGGGACACCCAGGAACAACATGCAGAAACACTCTGCCATCGTGAGGTGGGTGTCTCCCAACCAACGAGCCTGGAGCTGCCTGGTAAGTCAGTCTTGCATGTTTGTATGATAACTGACGAGGTGGGTGTCTTAGTACAGCACATAATGTACCAACACATGCCAGGTATATGGCCACACACGCTGCATACTACAGTATGCTACGTTGTGTTTGCAGACATGCATATAGCACATGCTAACACACAGGTACATGATGTGACATGCACAGTGCTTACCGTGGCGATAGTAATGGATAATGTGTATACTGTTGTGTCGCCCTATACAGGTACCTCTGGCGGTCGCACAGACATGGGTCCGCCGCAGGTGAGACTGTTGCTAGTAATAGGCATGTTACAGTGTATAGATATTCCCATGTGTCCAGGTATGACATGCACACCTGGTCTGCCCCAGTCACGGTATACAGGTTGCACCACCCGACACACACGCCACCCATGTACAGTAGATACAACTGTTAGTATAGGCCGGCATGACACCACATAACCCATCGGTGTGATATGTGCAGTCAGCTATGCATACAATGGTGGAGGTGTTCTACAATGGCTGCATGTGTAGTATGCATTGGTATGCCTTTGCGGTATGCACACAGTACCACATAGTGAGCTGTGATCTGGCCAGCACACAGGTGTTACCACTGTGACCTATGCCCCTGCATTGGGTGCACACGCTAGACATGGCACATGACATGTCCCATGCACGTGGTGGTCTGTCCGCAACATTGTCACACCATGACATGACCTATGCACGACATAGCAGACATCCACAATGTCTGCATAGCCTTCGGGAATGTGACACCTCAGACTAGTATGGGTGTATGTCACATGGGCCACCACAGGGATGTGTACACGATGCCCATCACACACAATTGTCCATGAGCCAGTCAAACATGGCCATGGGTGATACCCACAGGCATGTTGCCACACAGTACATCCGCAGTGGGTAGTCACCGTTGCACCCTGTCCACACATAGTGCGATCATAGCTGTAGTGGACCCCCTGTACATCTGATGTGGTACACCAGACAAATTAAATGCCTGTCTGCAGCCAATGGAGGTGCCACCAATGTCTACCATATACGTGCTGTGGAACAGCATGACTGTGTTGCAGACATGGCAATGCAATGCGTCCAGGTTACGATCGCACAGAAACATACCTGTGTCTTGCTGCCATGCAGTGGCACAGTGCCCGTGATTCCCACTGTACAGCTATGTACACAGCTCACACCAGCCACACCTGCACAGACATCCTTGTTACACATGCATTCTATCTGTAGCCTGTACACATAACACTGCACTGTGACATCCGTTTTGATGTGGTGCATGTGGTGGGACACCATTGTCACATGTCCACATGTTACCACACATGTTTGCGGTGTACATGACATAGTGACGCCAGCCATGTGTACTGTTAACCCGCCCGTGGCCACACGGTGTATCACAGTGATGCATGCAAACTACCATGAATGTGTGTACTGCAAGCCTACTGAAAGACACCTGCTTGATGTAGTGTGCACCCCAGGGCAGTATGCATACTACCACTATTAATGTCTGGGCTGCATTCACTGAGCTGTGGTGTGGGAATGCTGCATGCCACCTGCAATATCACATGCATGATGTGTCTGCATGTGTATGTCAGCGTGTGTGTGTCTGCATGTGTGTGTGTGTGTGTCTGTGTGTGTCTGCATGTGTGTGTGTGTCTGCATGTGTGTCTGCGTGTGTGTAATGTAACTTACAGTATGTCTTTGTATTCACAGGTGCTGTAGGTGCGTTCCCCTCCTGCGGTCCATCTGATGCTAGTGTCCCCACAGATACTAGCGGCAGGGTCATCACGGGCAGAAGCTGTGCCATTGGTTAACATCCCACCTATGTCCCCTTCATCTCCGCACACGGTTCATATGCCGACACATACCACATCACCATTGCCCATAGAGGAAGGACAGTCAGCGTCTGTTGGCACCGAGCAGGAATGTGTGGTGGCTACAGAAGGTGCGGGTACACACCATGTTGCCAGTGTAATGACTGGTGATGTGCCACACAGGCATGTGGCTGGTGCCGCTCGTTGGAGGAGCACTGGTAGACATGCGCCTGCCGTACAGGGTGCAGCAGCTGGTATCACCAGACGCATGTTTCAGACTGTAATGGCGGCACAGGCACATGCCGAATGGCAGAACCAAGAAGGGCAGAGGCTGCAGAGGGCCGCAATCCGTTCCTTAAATGAGAACATCCAGTCATTGGCAAATGCTCAACAGCAGCTTGCCGATGTTCTGGATAGGAGATTAGGTGAGATGGTTGGAATCCTCGACCGAGGCATGTCAATATGCGAGCGTGAGCTGTCTGTGCTGGAACACCTGGTAGGGGTGAGGCGAGGACACGCGGGTCAGGGCCAGCAACACCACCTAGTGCAGGTCGACGCAGTGCGCGCCACCTCTCATGCCCACTCACACACTGCTGGCGGCAGCAGTAGTGCCGCTGCTGCTGCACCAACCCCCCCAGGGCAAAGCAGGCCACGCGGACGCGGCCCTGGATGGTCCCAGCGTGGACACGGTTCCAGCGGACATGTGTCATCGGAGAGTGGCCACTCCATACCTCCACCCGGTAGTGCCCGTGCGGCCCCAGGCAGGCACGGGTCACGTGGCTGCAGGCAGACACAGTGAGCCGTACAACCTGCACTGTACAGTCTGGGGCTGCCAAGTATACCCCGTGTAGGCATCACAGATGGCTGAACTGTGTACATACATACCCACACACAGCAGACACAACTGTAGGGATCCACCACATCCACATGCATTCTGCACAGTCATGCCCAGTAAATGCACAGGCCCTTACACACACACATGATGTCATCCATTGGTACAGCCTATGCCCCTGGCACACATATCACCCTGTGCATATGATGAAGCCTCTGCCGCAGCACAGTGATCCACACCATCGGTGCACGGTTATGCAAACATATTCTGATGCACAGGGTGGACAAGATAGTGAGAGGTGTATGTGATACCTGTGTCCGCATAGTACATGATGTGTATGTTGCAGTGGTTGTGTATGACAGGTGACAGGTGCGTATGTGACGTGGGTCGTGTACTGACATCATGCAGCAGACATACCATGTAGTGCAGGTGCAGCATACATTGATCTGTGTACACGGTATGCGTGGCGGTTACATGTGTAGCACCATGTTGGTTCAGTTAACCTGTATGCCAAATATGGTGTACTTGCATGTGCCTACTGGGAGCACGGGTATCAGTCCCCACGTAGCTGTGGGTACCCACAGGCACATCTGGCAATATCAGCATACCACAGGTACCCGCAACCTGCATGGACCCCTACATAGGTACATAGGCGCATAGGTACATACCAGGCTATGTGCCCTACGGCATGTGTAAGCCTAGCCAGAGTGTGTGTGGCAGTCACCACCCCTTAGGATGAGGATACCACATCCATCGGTCCGCTGTCCCTCTGTCCAGCAGTGACACAGAGATGATGCCTGGTGCATACCTACGATCACACATCCACACATCAGGATTACTCTTGGACAAAGTCAGTCAGGGGCTCTGCTTCACATGGGCTGGGAATCCTTTCCATGTTGTAGGGGGTCTCTGGCTGATGACCCTGTCCCCCAGCACGTCCTATTTATGTCCGTGTTGAGGTTTCTGTCAGTTGCTTCTGTGCCCGTGTTTGCTTGGAGCCTAGGAGGTGGAACATGTCCATGTCACCCAGGTCAGACATGGCCATGTATGTCAGGCACAGATCACCACAGAGCAGACGTGCTGGGAAGGTATACAGCCGGAGTCCCCTTGGTCGGGCAGCGTGTGACACATGTCTCAGCACCTTTATCCCTGTGTTGTGGAATATTTGTGGTCCTTCTGAGTACTGCAGGTGTCAGGTTAGGTACATCCCAGATGTGGCGTTGTACGCAATCATTGGTCTGATGTGTGAAGAGTACAGGGGTACAATGAACTCCCCTGATGTGGATGTGATTCCTTCCTGACCAGGTGGCCACAGTGGAATGTCTTCCCAACCACATTGGCAATGTGAGTGTCGACAGAGGTTACCGACAGGTGTGGTACCCATGTCCCTGAACACGTCCACCATGTTTAATGGATTACCACCTACATGGTAAGTTGGGGCAAACATGTCCTTCCCACTGGGTAGGTCTGCACCTTCCCTGGCATGTAGCATCAGGCCATGGCTCTGGCACCAGTTATCCATTTCTATGAGGCCCCAGGTGGATGTCCGTGTCTGATGGGGTGTTGAGTATGGTGGCCGTGTGCAGTCATCTGCATACCTTGTCTGCCACAATCCCCCTATGTTTGCATGCACATTGGAAGGTTGAATGCCGAACAGGAGGGGGCCCAGGACTGAGCCCTGTGGGCCTCCACTCGAGACCAGCTTGGAGTCTGACATGGCACCAGGAACACAAACCCTGTGTGGTGTGACCTCCATCCAGTTGGCAAACCATCATGTGACATATGTCTCCACATGTACGCTGGTGAGCCTTTCCATGATGTCCATGTGGAGTGTTGTTTGACCGCTCCCGCCAGGTCATGGTAGTCTGTGCAAACCGACGTACTCCCATCAATGGCCTTAGTGACCCTCCAGACAGGTCGAGCAGGTTTGGGAGGCAGGATCTGCCCTGACTAAGTCGATGTGGGTATGTTCCGCATTGGCTGTACACCACTGTCTGTACTTATGAGCTCCAGTATGGACCTCCCACAGCTTTGCAGACAAGGCTTGTCAAGCTGATAGGGCAGGGATGTCTACAGTCCATAAGAGCACTACCCTGGTGTAGTGGGACCACAGCTGCCGTGATGCCATCCAGCCGGGACCCAGCCCGTAGTAAGCCTAAGATGACACAGCGGCCTTATGTGTGAGGCGAGGGCCTCAATGAGGTTGTGTAGCACACAGCCAGGGACACCATCTGGTCCCATTGGTGCTGTGTTCACCGCTTAACAGATATCAGATCTCCTGGGCATACGAGATGTTTGGGAGGCTAGACTCTGGTGGGATGGATAATGCTGCCTCCTGGGGGTAGATGTATGCATGGAACATGTCCGCTGGTTTGTTGACGATGTCTGTGGGTTCAGTGATCATTGTACCATTCTGGAGTAATTCCGGGCATGACTGTGTGCTCCCACCCATGTCCCTACCACAGCTAAGGAAGGCCCTATGGTTGTCTTATGTGTCCTCTGCAGTACCACTCCCACAAGAGGCCTTGGATGATTGTATGTGTGATCGTATGTTAACGCCGGTATTAATCAGTGATGCCTTCCCTGGTACTGATATTGCTCTGTCATGTATTAGCTCCAACTGTTGTTGTACAGTTTGTCAATGGCTGGGGTCCACCAGACCATGTGCTTGCTTTCGGTGGACAAGGTCCTGATGTTATCATGATCGCTTGGTGCAGACATCCCTGGGGGTGCTCATAGAAGGCATTTGTAAGGGTTTCAGTGTGGCCTGTGTTTATCACTGGCATGGAGGCCTTGTAGGGTACCACACCGGTCGTATGATGTGTGTGGTTCGCTGTGGAGAGGTCGTCACTTTGGTCTCCCATGCCGGTGTTGGGTGCAGGATGCGGATCACCAGTGGATTCACTATACGGTCTGACATCACCATTGAGGGATGTACATCCTGTGTGGAGCATATCGTCCCCATGTGTGATGATCAGAACTGGTATACGTCCCCCCCTTGTGGGTATGGTGCATGGGTGTTCCACAGCAGTCAGGTGTATGAACACCTGGGACCTTTGGCGTAGGGTGTTGTGTCCTGGGTAATGTTCTCGGTCTATGTATGGGTGGTTGATGTCACCCAATATGACGGTGTTGTGAGAGCATTCACACTCACCAGTGTCTTCAGGACGACTGTGCAGGTATCCTGGGTTTGGGAGGGTGGTCTGTAGCATGCAACAAACTGTAGGGCAGTACTAATCATGGTTAATTGCATCTGGATATTCCCCGCTGCTACGTGCATCTCTGCCAACATGGAGGTGTGTATATCTGTCATGGAAATGGAGACTCCCCCTCCTTCTGTGTTAGGTCCGGGTTATGGTCCTGAACGCGTGATATGGGGTATGACCCGATAGTGCTGGGGTGCTCTCAGCAGCCCTGACCAATGTTTCAGTCACAACACTGACGTCGATGTCCTCCATACTGAGGAGGGCATTTGAGGGTGTGCAGCTTGGCCATAGACCACTGGCAGTGAGCTGTATTATCCTGTGTGTTCTCCAGGCTTGTAGTGTAGGGTGGTAGGTTTATCATTCCAGCCGTGCCTGCAGTGAGCACTGTGGGGGTGGCAGGTGCCTTCGCCAAACCCTTGAAGACCGGGGCACAGCTGCCAGCCATACCATGCAAGGGGCGGGCGTACAAGCATATCATCCCAGGTATGAGGAACTGGATCCCCAGACTGACACCGGTAACCAGGCACATTATCAAGGGTGACCACATTGAGCCAGTATAGTGACATCATACTTGATGAGGGTGGGATACTGCCCAGGGTCAGGGACATGCCGGCCTGGGCTACACAATCTGCGTGGCCCTCTATGTCTCCTGTAATGTATCCCAGGGTGGTATCCCACCAGTCGTTGACACCAGCATGGGCAATGACCGCGTCATACCTGTACATGCTGCGGAGTGACCTGAGTGCGCAGGTGTTATGTGGCGATTCCAATGCCCGGCAGGCACCCTACTGCGATCATTCCCTTGTACAGTATGGTGGGTGGGACGTCGGTGTGTCTGGCAGTGGCGTCACCCATTACAGGTGTGTCTGGCAGTGTGTGTGTTGCCTTTGGGGCTCTGCCAGTTTAGCACACTGACGTTGAGAACTATGTGTTGCAGGTCCTATTTCTTGTGGAGGCAGTAGCTTGTGTGTCTGCTTCAGAGGGCTCGTTAGGTTTGTGACATGTCCTACAGTGCCTCCAGGTATGTCTTAGTGTGTTCATGTGTTTGATTAGCATTTCCGATAGTCACATGTGACACTGGGTATGTGGTGTGCATGGTGTCCTTCCTCCCGCTGGTCTTGGCGGTCATGGTTTGAGAGAGCACAGCCCCTGTCTGGCTATATAGTTAAGCGCCTGTCACATGTATTATGTTCATTGGGGAGGTGCGGCTTGTCCGTGTCCATGAGGCACCTGTAACAGTGGCCAGGACAGCCAGATTCACCATCTGAAGAGGAGAGGCGACTAGCAATTGACCCGCCGACATGCCCGAGGATGTGAATGCATTTGCTGTGTAACCGGGTCAGAAGGCACCTATAGGGAAGTGGGCACACAAGGGGATTCTAGGACAGTGTAGTACTCCATTTAGTATACATGTACTTTATCTATGTAGGAATACTATGGGAGCAGGTGCAGAGCTTTTGTGATGTAGAGAACAGACAGTCGGGATTGCAAGAAGAGAGGTCATACACATAAACCTGCGGAGCACGGAGACGGATACAGTGTAACGTTGCTTACACAGTACATGACGCACATGTCCACACACATACTGCACCTGATGCCTGTGGTCGGTGCCACAGACTACGGTGGACAGAGACATCACATACATGGCATGACACAGTACAGGTATGGTGACATTCTGCAGGTGTCATACGCAGTGTGCTGGCTACTGACCGCAGGTGTCACCTGTCAGTTGTGCACAGTGTTCGACAGTCAGATGCTGTACCGGTATAGGAATATTCCGATTCGCTGGGCGTACACCTCTATGGCACACACACCATTGTGTGCAGATGGGGACACCTGTCTGTGTGGTCGGCACCCTCACAAGACAGTGCACCGACGCACCATGTCACAGGGGGTGGTCTTGCACAGGTGGCCAGTAAGGCTCACAGGTATGGAAATGACAGGGCTGTACAATGCAGCACCACTATGGGATGGTCACCCTGTGTGGTCAGTGTCCAGTCACAACACGATATCTGCATACACCCTCTCAACAGGCAGCAGACATACACACATGTCGACACAGTGACATGGTGGTGGCCACACATGTCTACACAGAGGGATGACGTGTTGCATGTACTACACCATCCACATCGGTGCACCCCACACTGAGGTAGGTACAGAGCTCTACCATGGTGTACAGTGATGTGTGGCACGTGGCACATAGTTCCCCCGATCTGTGGCATACATGGGCACACATTCCTGCACACATGGTGCTAGTAATGCCACACCTGCTACATGGGATTTGTGCAGGCGTGCAGCGGTATGTGGTGCATCCTGCATACTACCACTGTATCCGGCAGCTGTGCCAATATCTGCACTTGGGTGGTGGTAGGGGTTACAGTGGCAATGTGACATATGGTCGAACCCGCATGGCCGATGGGTATGCATCATGGCAGCGCTGTCATGTAAAGGCGACATAGCGGACTGTATGCACATGGCAGGGTAGGATGGTGTGTGACACACCTGTGACCAGCACCTGCACACATGCATGTGGACAGGTGTTTAAACAAATGGTGTACACACAGACTGCCATGTGCGCTGTTACTATGCCACCATATGACGCCCCCATGATGGGTATGCATGTGGGAGGGGTTGCAACTGTTTTACGGACACCAGACACCACCCCTGCATGGCTGCACCGCACAGTACACGGTCACATGTATCCCCTGTTGCCATGTGTGTATGCATTGCTACTGCCAGACGCAGGTCAACATGCATGGAACATGGACTGTGGTTTGGTATCACAGCTGTCACAGGCAAACTGTACAAGGGTATGTGTCCCTGTGAACACCGCTACACCCTGTAGGGTGCATACCACAGACATGTGTCTGCCTTCCCTTCGCGGTGTGTATTATCACAGACGCCTGTGTCATGCATGTGGTACATCACAGGCTTCGATGTGTCCTGCGTGCAGTCCATGCACACAGCCTGGAAACCACATATGTGACATATCCGGACATTGTCTCACTGTGGTACAGCTGCAGTCATGTGTCATACCTGTGTCAGGCCCATGGCATGTGTGGAGCACGCCTGTCCGTGTATACCGGTACGGGTGGACTACATCACACCTGTGGGATCATTGATAGTACATGTGTACTCTGCACGATGGACATACACCGCCACATAGTCTTCTGGACATATGTCACATGCAGTTTCTGGACCGTGAGGCATACTGCTGCACCGATGACATGGTGCTGGCATAGCAGCTACAGTGTTCACTTCGGTGTGTACATGTTCAGCCTGCACCCATGGCGCCTGTGCTGTCATCTGTGTGTGTAGGTGTGACTGCATGTGTGTCCACCCTGCGCATGTGTACGGGTTTACCTGGCCGTGACTTGCGGTGTGTGCACTCCGTCTGCATGCTGAATGGCGCGTAGCACATACTACGTGTGTGAGCATGGCCGGGTTGCTGTTGTGTGGGTGGACACACACGACGGTCCACATTTTGCCTCCCATGCCGTCGCCCCATGTGTATGCATGTCTGCACTGTGCCGATTCTAAGTGTCTGAGCATGCCCAGTAAGCAGCTTTGTAGATGGACACACAGTACAGTGCACACCGCGCCCATCTGCATTGATACCCCAGGTGCATGCCTGTTTCCCCTTCGCAACTGCCACATCTGTGGCATGGCTGGGTTGCTGTTGTGTGGCTGGACCCACACGACGGTCCACAGTCTGCCTCCCATGCCGTTGCCCCATGTGTATGCATGTCTGCACTGTGCCGATTCTAAGTGTCTGAGCATGCCCAGTAAGCAGCTGTGTAGATGGACACACAGTACAGTGCACACCGCGCCCGTCTGCATTGATACCCCGGGTGCATGCCTGTTTCCCCTTCGCAACTGCCACGTCTGTGGCATGGCCGGGTTGCTGTTGTGTGGCTGGACACACACGATGGTCCACAGTCTGCCTCCCATGCCGTCACCCCATGTGTATGCATGTCTGCACTGTGCCGATTCTAAGTGTGTGAGCATGCCCAGTAAGCAGCTGTGTAGATGGACACACAGTACAGTGCACACCGCGGCCGACTGCGTTGATACCCTGTGAGCATGTCTGTCTCCCCTTCGCAACCGCTAGGTGTGAGAGGCATGGCCAGTACACCTGTCGGGGGTACACACGACAGTCGGCACCGATGTCTGCTACTAGGCGTGTAGCCATGGCCAATGACATCCTGCATAGCCATGGTGACCATCCAGGTGACTCATATGTGGCTGTCATGCCACATTGGCTGCCTACATCCTGCACGCCGGATGCCCTCATAGGGTATACTGTCATGTGGTGCATCCCGTATTCATGTCGTGGATGTACTGTCTCAGAAGTTAGTTGGTATTCCCGACTGCAGCACTACTGGTTACTGTACGCCACCTTGGGATGGTAACAGGCTGTGTGACTGCGCGACTCTGTCTTCATTCCCTATCGGCCGCATTGCCTCTGTGAGATGATACCACCCACCTAGGGGTATGCCTCCTGACAGTGCTGTGCTCAGTAATCCCGTAGCGATTCTATAAATGCTGCATGCTGTAGTGAGTTCATGTAGGTAGGCGTAGGTTCGACTCTCGGCCCTTCCCTGTGTGTGTGTGTGTGTGTGTGTGTGTGTGTGTGTGTGTGTGTGTGTGTGTGTTTCCAGCTGCCTCTGCAGATGAACATGCTTTTAGACGCCGCAACACATACCTTGGCTATTGCCAGCTATTCTCTTACGGGTGATGTCACCCGCCTAGAAGTATGCCTCTGACAGCGCTGTGCTCAGTAATCTCGGTAGCGCATTCTGTAAATGCTGCATGCTGTAGTGAGTTCATGTAGGTAGGCGTAGGTTCGACTCGGCCCTTCCCTGTGTGTGTGTGTGTGTGTGTGTGTGTGTGTGTGTGTGTGTGTGTGTGTGTGTGTGTGTGTGTGTGTGTGTGTGTGTGTGTGTGTTTGTGTTTCCAGCTGCCTCTGCAGATGAACATGCTTTTAGACGCTTCGCAACACATACCTTGGCTATTGCCAGCTATTCCCTTACGGGTGATGTCACCCGCCTAGAAGTATGCCTCTGACAGCGCTGTGCTCAGTAATCTCGGTAGCGCGTTCTGTAAATGCTTCATGCTGTAGTGAGTTCATGTAGGTAGGCGTAGGTTCGACTCTCGGCCCTTCCCTGTGTGTGTGTGTGTGTGTGTTTCCAGCTGCCTCTGCAGATGAACATGCTTTTAACACATACCTTTGCTATTGCCAGCTATTCCCCTATGGGTGATGTCACCCGCCTAGAAGTATGCCTCTGACAGCGCTGTGCTCAGTAATCTCGGTAGCGTTCTGTAAATGCTTCATGCTGTAGTGAGTTCATGTAGGTAGGCGTAGGTACGACTCTCGGCCCGCCCCTGTGTGTGTGTGTGTGTGTGTGTGTGTGTGTGTGTGTGTGTGTGTGTGTGTGTGTGTGTGTGTGTGTGTGTTTCCAGCTGCCCCTGCAGATGAACATGCTTTTAGACGCTTTCACAACACATACCTTGGCTATTGCCAGCTATTCCCTTACGGGTGATGTCACCCGCCTAGAAGTATGCCTCTGACAGCGCTGTGCTCAGTAATCTCGTAGCTGCTCTGTAAATGCTTCATGCTGTAGTGAGTTCATGTAGGTAGGCGAGGTTCGACTCGGCCCTTCCCTGTGTGTGTGTGTGTGTGTGTGTGTGTGTGTGTGTGTGTGTGTGTGTGTGTGTGTGTGTGTGTGTTTCCAGCTGTCTCTGCAGATGAACATGCTTTTAGACGCTTCGCAACACATACCTTGGCTATTGCCAGCTATTCCCTTATGGGTGATGTCACCCGCCCAGAAGTATGCCTCTGACAGCGCTGTGCTCAGTAATCTCGGTAGCGTGTTCTGTAAATGCTTCATGCTGTAGTGAGTTCATGTAGGTAGGCGTAGGTTCGACCTCGGCCCTTCCCTGTTTGTGTGTGTGTGTGTGTTTCCAGCTGCCTCTGCAGATGAACATGCTTTTAGACGCTTCGCAACACATACCTTGGCTATTGCCAGCTATTCCCTTACGGATGATGTCACCCACCTAGAAGTATGCCTCTGACAGCTGTGCTCAGTAATCTCGGTAGCGATTCTGTAAATGCTTCATGCTGTAGTGAGTTCATGTAGGTAGGCGAGGTTCAACTCCCGACCCTTCCCTGTGTGTGTGTGTGTGTGTGTGTGTGTGTGTGTGTGTGTGTGTGTGTGTGTGTGTGTGTTTCCAGCTGCCTCTGCAGATGTACATGCTTTAGACGCTCGCAACACATACCTTGGCTATCAGCGCCATTCCTTTACGGATGTTGTCACCCACCTGTACATGTGCCTCTGACGGTGGTGTGTTCGGTGGTCCACGTAGCGCATTCCATACCTGTGTCATACTTTTGTGCGGTTGGGTATGTGGGGGTGTGGTCAATCACCATGCTTGCCACATGTGTGTGTGTCCATGCTCCCAGCTGCATGGGTTCATAGGGTATGGCTTTGAGGTTTCCGCAGAACACTCATATCCTGCCACCATCCCTGTGTTTGTGGATGGTGAGACGCAGCTCGTGTACTGCTTGTGTGCCTGCTGTGGTTGGCGACCTCCGTAGCGTGTTCTCCACATGCACCCTGCTATGGTGTGGTGGGGTGGTGCTGTGTACGTTACACTCACGGGCTTGCCACATGTGTCCGTCTGTATCTCTGTCATTGTATATCTACGCATCTATGTTGTGCCCGTAGTGCTGCTCTTGCATGGACAGCTGTCTTTCCCATGTATCGCATATTTGCAAGGCTGACACATAGAACTGTGGTACGTTGCATATCCACTCATTGTCCATGCACCGTCCGTATTCCAGAACACCCTAAAGACATCTGCTGGATATCGTGGCAGACAGCTATCCTTGCTGTACTGACACTGTACCCGTACACGCCATAAACCTTGTGTGTAATTGCCTATTTATGGTGTGTGTATGTCTACCTGTGCTGTATGCATGGCTGTGTGTGTGCCCGCTATAGCCATCTGTGCAGGTGTCGCCACTATGGGTAATCCTTGTGGACCGCTGTTTCATGTGCACGTCTGCACATACCTGCAGACCATACTACCCCTCCTACGGCAGCGGCCTTAGATCGACTGGTGCTCTAGGCTGTAGGGCTCCATGGCGCCCACCACCACAACACATGGTGCCCCCATCTTGGTATACCTACATGACACACCTACTAGACAGGTGGCCCTACTAGTGCGGCGCCCTGGGCAGCCGCAAGATTGGCGTATGCCTACAGCCGGCTATGAGCACATCACAAGGCATACGTCTACATTCGATGTTTTACGACGGCTAGGTTATAATACCAGAGGGGGGACCTCATCAGGTATGCTATAGAATGCGGATTTAGATGGATTATTAGGTGGAGAGTTGGCCACACACCAGGGCTGACCGATGGAACACTGATGAGGCCTCTTTTGAGAAGCAGGTGGATCAAACCCCCGTAACGGGAATGTAGTTTAGGTACAGATGTAGAGTTAACACACATTTGTCCACTCTTTCAGTTCTGTACCACTGTATTACAGTGATATGATATGCATATCTTCTATATATATATTGTTAGATCTTTGATTGATGAGTATTAGGCATAGTACAATATCATATAATACATGTGTTAATAGGATGTTTTCTGAGATGTTAATATATGTGTGTGTAGTTAACATTGCGTCTGTGCTTTCTATGCTGTGGTTACATGTTCATTGTTTGCTGAGAAAGTAACAAATGAAAGTGTAAGGGGGGGGTATTTAAAGCCTGGATGCTTCTATGTTATGTGTAAGTCTCACGGAGCCTATGGGTGAAAGCGCTTACATGTCTATGAAGTAACCTTTGTATACCATTTGTGACCTGTCGTGGACAATGTCTACATTGACTGTTTCATCTACCTATGTGTGATTTGGATTGTGTGCCATAAGGTGCCAGCGGGTCTTTGATGTTGATTAGGTGTATTCCATGGTCAATTGACATTAATCCTATTAATTCACTGAAGGATGTTCTTCATAGGTGGGAACGCCATAGTTTGACCATCGTATGACTTTCCTAGCTGACGTTGTTATTGTGCCATTGGTATGTGTTCCACAGGTCACCCATTTGTTCCGCGGTATGGAAGCGAGTGATCCCCATTTTGGTGCTGGCAGATTGAGTGCTGTGTACGCCGGTATTCGCACAGCGGTCTGGCTTTGTATGGGGAGTGTCTACTGTAGTCCCTATCTGTATTTCCTGTGTTATGCCTCACTGCAGCTGTGTGATTCCACCAGGTTTGCAGTTATGGGTGCCATCTTGGTCCTACGCTTGTCCATCCCTAGCGATTGCCTACTGGACACTGGTATAGAGCAGTACACATTTCACACCTGCATTTAGCATTAGCCAGTGGATGCTTTGCACAATTAGTGGGGAGTAAGGCACGTGCTACTCCCACATCCCTCCCACGGTGCGGGACAACGTATTATCTGCCAAACAACACCGAGCCCCATTTCTGCATACCCAAGATCCCATGGCTGCAACCCTCGACGGTACCCATTACACATCCGTCATGTGTGCGGGAATGGGATGTGGACGCACCTCTATGGACTCTACAATCTGGGAATTTCTGTTCATATGTCCTGCATTCCGTGGACAGTTGTCATCAACCTTGAACACGCTGGGGGTGCATATGTCTGGCAGTACCGTAGTCACGGCTGTCAGTTCTTCTGGGTCTCTCGATCGCAGCTGGTTGACATTGCGTACGGATGAATCTTTGGGGTCCTACTATGAATACCAATGTGCATATGTACAGTGTAGACCTTGTTGGACTGTGTCCATCTGGCCAGTGGGTTTGACTGCTGCTGTATGTTCCCCAATCGCGGATGTCTGCTTGCTACCCATATTATGTAGTGCTACGTTAACCAGGTTATTCTAAACTGAAACCAGATGGTGTAAATCCAATGATGCAGGCTAGGAAATGCTTTAACTAATCCTCAGATGTCCCATTAGGAAATTTCCGCCACTGTATTGTCAAAATGACACAACCAAAACATGTAGATCCTATTAATTCATTGAAGGATGTTCTTTATAAGCGTGAACGCCATAGTTTAAGGATCCTATGACTTTCCTAGTTGACGTTGGTGTGCCATTAGTATGTGTTCCGCAGGTCGCCCATTTGTTCCGCAGTATGGTAGCGAGTGATCCCCATTTTCTTGCTGGCAGATTGAGTGCTGTGTACGCCGGTATTCGCACAGTGGTCTGACTTTGTATGTGGAGTCTCTACTGTAGTCCCTATCTGTATTCCCTGTGTTATGCCTTACTACAGCTGTGTAATTCTACCAGATTTGCAGTTATGGGTGCCATCTTGGTCGTACGTTTGTCCATCCTTGGGAAATGCCTACTGGACACTGGTATAGGGCTGTACCCATTTCACAGCTGCATTTAGCATTTTCCGGTGGATGATTTGCATTATTGGTGGGGGGTAAGGCATGTGCTATACCCACATCCCTCCCACGGGGCGGGACAACGGATTATCTGCCAAACAACACCGAGCCCCATTTCTGCATACCCACGATCCCATGTCTGCAACCCTCGACGGTACCCATTGCACATCCTTCATGTGTGCGGGAATGGGATGTGGATGCACGTCTATGGACTCGGCAATCTGGGGAGTCCTATTCATATGTCCTGCATTTCATGGACACCTGTCATCAACCTTGAACACGCTGGTGGTGCATATATCTAGCTGTGCCGTAGTCACGGCTGTCAGTTCTTCTGGGTCTCTCGATCGCAGCCGGTTGACATTGCGTACGGATACATTTTTGGGGTCCTACAATGGACACCAATGTGCATATGTAAAATGTAGAACTTGTTGGACTGTGTCCATCTGGCCAGTGGGTTTGACTGCTGCTGTATGTTCAGCAATCACGGATGTCTGTTTGAGTACCCATATTATGTAGTGCTACGTAAACCGGGTTTTTCTACACTGAACCCAAATGGTGTAAATCCAATGATGCAGGCTAACAATTGCTTTAACTAATCCGCAGATGTCCCATTAGGACATTCCCGCCTCTGTATTGTCAAATTAACACGACCAAAACATGTAGATCCTATTAATTCATTGAAGGATGTTCTTTATATGTGGGTACGCCATAGCTTAACCATCCTATAACCTTCCTAGTTGACGTTGTTGGTGTGCCATTAGTATGTGTTCCACAGGTCGCCCATTTGTTCCGCGGTATGGAAGCGAGTGATCCCCATTCTCTTGCTGGCAGATTGAGTGCTGTGTACGCCGGTATTCGCACGGCGGTCTGACTTTGTATGTGGAGTCTCTACCGTAGTCCCTATCTGTATTCCCTGTGTTATGCCTTACTACAGCTGTGTAATTCCACCAGGTTTTCAGTTATGGGTGCCATCTTGGCCGTACGTTTGTCCATCCATGGGAACTGCCTAATGGACACTGGTATAGGGCTGTACACATTTCACAGCTGCATTTAGCATTCTCCGGTGGATGATTTGCATTATTAGTGCGGAGTAACGCATATGCTATACCCACATCCCTCCCACGGGGCGGGACAACGATCATCTGCCAATCAACACCGAGACCCATTTCTGCATACCCATGATCCCATGGCTGCAACCCTCATCGGTACCCATTGCACATCCTCCATGTGTGCGGGAATGGGATGTGGACGCACTTCTATGGACTCGACAATCTGGGGATTTCTGTTCATATGTCCTGCATTTCATGGACAGTTGTCATCAACCTTGGACACGCTGGTGGTGCATATATCTAGCTGTGCCGTAGTCACGGCTGTCACTTCATCTGGGTCTCTCGATCGCAGCCGGTTGACATTGCGTACGGATAAATTTTTGGGGTCCTACAATGGACACCAATGTGCATATGTAAAGTGTAGAACATGTTGGACTGTGTCCATCTGGCCAGTGGTTTTGACTGCTGCTGTATGTTCCCCAATCACGGATGTGTGTTTGACTACCCATATTATGTAGTGCTACGAAACCCATGTTTTTCTACAATTAACCCAAATGGTGCTAATCTAATGCTGCAGGTTGGCAACTGCTTTAAGTAATCCTCAGAAGTCTCAGTAGGACATATACGCCACTGTATTGTCAATATAACACAGCCGGAACATGTAGAACCTATTAATTCATTGAAGGATGTTCTTTATAAGCGGGAACACCAGTGTTTAAACATCCTATGACCTTCCTAGTTGACGTTGTTGGTGTGCCATTAGTATGTGTTCCACAGGTCGCCCATTTGTTCCGCAGTATGGCAGCGAGTAATCCCCATGTTGTTGCTGGCAGATTGAGTGCTGTGTATGCCGGTATTCTCACAGCGGTCTGACTTTGTATGGGGATTATCTACTGTCGTTCCCATCTGTATTTCCTGTGTTATGCCTTACTGCAGCTGTGTAATTCCACCGGGTTTGCAGTTATGGGTGCCATCTTGGTCCTACGCTTGTCCATCCCTGGCGATTGCCTACTGGACCATACCTCTCAAATGTACCTCATTACGAGGAACGTACCTCATTTGGGGTCTTAAAGAGTTCATGTTCCTCAAAGTTTCTCAATGTTCCACATTGAAAGACTTGTCACACATTCAGTGTTAGGATTTTTTTAAGTGAAATCCAGGGTAAATAGAAATGAATCATATTAATTCATTAAAATATCTTCTTTATAAGTAAAACCAGCATATTTTAACCATCCTATGGCCTTCCTAGTTGAAGTTGTTAGTAAGCCATTAGTATGTGTTCCACATTTTGCCCATTCATTCTACATTTCAGGGTTAGTGTTCCTCATTTTGGAGATGGACGGTTGAGAGCTATGTACTGGACACTGGTATAGAGCAGTACACATTTCACACCTGCATTTAGCATTAGCCGGTGGATGCTTTGCACAATTAGTGTGGAGTAAGGCGCGTGCTACTCCCACATCCCTTCCATGGTGCGGGACAACGTATTATCTGCCAAACAACACCGAGCCCCATTTCTGCATACCCAGGATCCCATGGCTGCAACCCTCGACGGTACCCATTACACATCCGTCATGTGTGCGGGAATGGGATGTGGACGCACCTCTATGGGCTCTACAATCTGGGAATATCTGTTCATATGTCCTGCATTTCGTGGACAGTTGTCATCAACCTTGAACACGCTGGAGGTGCATATGTCTGGCTGTACCATAGTCACGGCTGTCAGTTCTTCTGGGTCTCTCGATCGCAGCTGGTTGACATTGCATACGGATGAATCTTTGGGTCCTACTATGAACACTAATGTGCATATGTAAAGTGTAGAACTTGTTGGACTGTGTCCATCTGGCCAGTGGGTTTAACTGCTGCTGTATGTTACCCAATCGCGGCTGACTGTTTGACTACACATATTATGTAGTGCTACGACAACCAGTTTATTCTGAACTGAACCCAAATGGTGTAAATCCGATGATGCAGGTTAGCAACTGGTTTAAATAAACCTCAGATGTCCCGATGTGAGATATCCGCCACTGTATTGTCAAAACTAACACCAACAAAACATGTAGATCCTACTAATTCATTGAAGGATGTTCTTTATAAGTGGGAACGCCATAGTTTAACCATCCTATGACCTTCCTAGTTGACGTTGTTGGTGTGCCATTAATATGTGTTCCACTGGTCGCCCATATGTTCCGCGGTATGGAAGTGAGGGATCCCCATATTCTTGCTAGCAGACTAGGTGCTGTGTACGCCGGGATTCGCACGGCGGTCTGGATTTCTATGGGGAGTGTCTACTGTAGTTGCCATCTGTATTTCCTGTGTTATGCCTTACTGCAGCTGTGTAATTCCACCGGGCTTGCAGGTATGGGTGCCATCCTGGTCGTAGGCTTGTCCATCCATGGGAATTGCCTACTGGACACTGTTATGGCCTGTACACATTCCACACCTGCATTTAGCATTATCCGGTGGATGCTTTGCATTATTAGTGGGGAGTAGGTCATGTGCTACACCCACATCCCTCCCACGGGGCGGGACAACGGATTATCTGCCAAACAACACCGAGCCCCATTTCTGCATACCCAGGATCCCATGGCTGCAACCCTCGACAGTACCCATTACACATCCTTCATGTGTGCGGGACTGGGATGTGGACGCATGTATGGACTCGCGATCTGGGGATTTCTGTTCATATGTCCTGCATTTCATGGACACTTGTCATCAACCTTAAACACGCTGGTGGTGCATATGTCTAACTGTGCCGTAGTCACGGCTATCGCGTCATCTGGTGGACGGTAACGGCTGGATGGAATTCTGTTAGGATAAATTTTTGGGTCCTACAATGGACACCAATGTGCATATGTAAAGTTAGATGTTGCTGGACTGTGTCCAACTGGCCAGTGGTTTTGACTGCTGCTGTATGTTCCCCAATCGCGGATGTCTGTTTGACTACCCATACTACGTGGTGCTACGTAAACCAGGTTTTTTAGAACTGAGAACAAATGGTGTACATCCAAAGATGCAGGTTAGCAACTGCTTTAAATAAACCTCAGACGTCCCAATAGGAAATTACGCGTTGGTGGTATAGTGGTTAGCATAGCTGCCTTCCAAGCAGTTGACCCGGGTTCGATTCCCGGCCAACGCAAAAGTAAAAGTAAAAAAGTAAAAAAAAAAAAATATATATCCATCACTGTATTTTCAACATAACACCACCAGAACATGTTGATCCCCTATGTATTCATTGAAGCATGTTTTCTTTATAGGTGGGAATGCCATAGTTTACATATCCTAGTTGACGTTGTTGGTGTGCCATTAGTATGTGTTCCACAGGTCGCCCATTTGTTCCGCAGTATGGTAGCGAGTGATCCCCATTTTGTTGCTGGCAGATTGAGTGCTGTGTACGCCGGTGTTCGTACGGCGGTCCAACTTTGTATGGGGAATGTCTACTGTAGTCCCTATGTGTATTTCCTGTGTTATGCCTTACTGCGGCTGTGTAATTCCACCGGGTTTGCAGTTATGGGTGCCATCTTAGTCGTACGCCTGTCCATCCATGAGAATTGCCTACTGGACACTGGTATAGGGCTGTACACATTTCACACCTGCATTTAGCATTCTCTGGTGGATGCTTTGCATTATTAGTGGGGAGTAAGGCAGGTGCTACACCCACATCTCTCCCACGGGGCGGGACAACGGATTATCTGCCAAACAACACCGAGCCCTGTTTCTACATACCCAGGATCCCATGGCTGCAACACTCGACGGTACCCATAACACATCCTTCATGTGTGCGGGACTGGGATGTGGACGCACTTCTATGGACTCAGAACTCTGGGGATTTCTGTGCATATGTCCTGCATTTCATGGACACTTGTCATCAACCGTAATAACGCTGGTGGTGCATATGTCTAGCTGTGCCATAGTCACGGCTGTCGCTTCTTCTGGTTGAACGATAACAGCTATATGATGTTCCACAGGTATCAATTTTTGGGTCCTACAATGGACACCAATGTGCATATGTAAAGTGTAGAACTTGTTGGACTGTGTCCATCTGGCGGGTGGTTTTGACTGAACTTTCTAGTTGACGTTGTTGGTGTGCCATTAGTATGTGTTCCACAGGTCGCCCATTTGTTCCGCAGCATGGCAACGAGTAATCCCCATTTTGGTGCTGGCAGATTGAGTGCTGCGTACGCCGGTATTCGCACGGCGGTCAGACTTTGTATGGGGAGTGTCCACTGTAGTTCCCACCTGTATTTCCTGTGTTATGCATTCCTGCAGCTGTGTAATTCCACCGGGTTTGCAGTTATGGGTGCCATCTTGGCCGTACATTTGTCCGTCCATGGGAAATGCCTACTGGACACTGGTATAGGGCTGTACACATTTCACAGCTGCATTTAGCATTCTCCGGTGGATGTTTTGCATTATTAGTGGGGGGTAAGGCATGTGCTATACCCACATCCCACCCACGGGGCGGGACAACGGCTTATCTGCCAAACAACACCGAGCCCCATTTCTGCATACCCAGGATCCCATGGCTGCAACACTCGATGGTACCCATTACACATCCTTCATGTGTGCGGGACTGGGATGTGGACGCACTTCTATGGACTCGGAACTCTGGTGATTTCTGTGCATATGTACTGCATTTCATGGACACTTGTCATCAACCGTAATAACGCTGGTGGTGCATATGTCTAGCTGTGCCGTAGTTATGGCTGTCGCTTCTTCTGGTTGAACGATAACAGCTATATGATGTTCCATAAGTATCAATTTTTGGGTCCTGCAATGGACACCAATGTGCATATGTAAAGTGTAGAACTTGTTCGACTGTGTCCATCTGGCGGGTGGTTTTGACTGAACTTCCTAGTTGACGTTGTTGGTGTGCCATTAGTATGTGTTCCACAGGTCACCCATTTGTTCCACAGCATGGCAGCGAGTAATCCCCATTTTGGTGCTGGAAGATTGAGTGCTGCGTACGCCGGTATTCGCACAGCGGTCCGACTTTGTATGGGGAGTGTCCACTGTAGTTCCCACCTGTATTTCCTGTGTTATGCCTTCCTGCAGCTGTGTAATTCCACCGGGTTTGCAGTTATGGGTACCATCTTGGCCGTACGTTTGTCCGTCCATGGGAAATGCCTACTGGACACTGGTATAGGGCTGTACACATTTCACAGCTGCATTTAGTATTCTCCGGTGGATGTTTTGCATTATTAGTGGGGGGTAAGGCATGTGCTATACCCACATCCCTCCCACGGGGCGGGGCAATGGCTTATCTGCCAAACAACACCGAGCCCCATTTCTGTATACCCAGGATCCCATGGCTGCAATACTCGACAGTACCCATTACACATCCTTCATGTGTGCGGGACTGGGATGTGGACGAACTTCTATGGACTCGACAGTCTGGGGTTTTCTGTTCATATGTCCTGCATTTCATGGACACTTGTCATCAACATTAAACACGCTGGTGGTGCATATGTCTAGCTGTGCCGTGGTCACGACTGTCGCTTCTCCTGGTTGGACGATGAAGGCTGGATGGTATTCCGTACGGGACAATTTGTGGGTCCTACAATGGACACCAATGTGCATATGTAAAGTGTAGAGCTTGTCGGACTGTGTCCATGTGGCCAGTGGTTTTGACTGCTGCTGTATGTTCCCCAATCGTGGATGTCTGCTTGACTACCCATAGTGTGTAGTACTACGGAAACCAGGTTTTCCAAAACCGGAACCAAATGGTGTACATCCAATGATGCAGGTTAACAACCGCTTTAAATAATCCCCAGAGGTCCCAGTAGGGAAGTATCGCCACTTTATTGTCAGAATGACACCACCATAACAGGTACATCACGAGCACTTTGGCCCGGTCTTACCGGCCATTTGCAAGTGTAATTAGCAGACACATATCACTAACTGAATAATAATACATATTTTAATACTAAAGTTAATCTATGTTATTTGGACAATGGCTTCTGCTATTGACATACGATGCTGTGGGTGGTGCCGGTTACCATACACATGGCTTTCTCAAAGGCCGAATTCACAATTCTAAACACTACTGTGGTCTCCTTTAAGGACCCTGAGCCAGTGGTCAACATTACTCAAGCCACTGCATCACTTACATATGCCTTCTACCGGCACCTACAGGACTGCATGGATCAGGCATTCCCTTACCCAACTGTGGGTCATTGTACCAATGCCAAGCATCCAGTGTGGTGTACCCCAGCCATACACAAGCTGTACAACGAGAGGAGGTGGCTACTACAAGGCAGAGCAGACACCTTGTGAGGTATGACACCCTTGCTCATTATATGTGAAGAGCTACAGGCTCTCATGACATAGTCCGAGGCAGGTTCCACAGATATATCTCCAAGGACTCGACAGACAATCATACGGCCTTCATTTGCTATGCTGGACACCTGGGAGGTAACTCCCAGATATGCTCTGACTGGGTTCACAATGATGTGGAGTTTACTGAACATACACACATTGCCAACATACTGGCTGACAGGTTCGGTGAAGACATCTCCACCCCCTCCCCCCCACATGGAGAGATGTCTGTACCAGCAGATTGTGGCCCCCGAATGTTCTGTAACGCACGGGTGGGACATGCTCTCTCCAAGGTAGTGAACACAGCATCCATGGGACCAGCTGGTGTCCCGACTGTGTACTCCGCGATCTCATTGAGGAATTAGACCCACAGTTAGGACAGCTGTTTATTCTTAGCCTCACCTCAGGTAACGTACCCAAGTTGTGGCGCACGGCGACTGTAGTCCCACTTCACAAGGCCAGTGCCTCCACTGACCCTGGTTATTACCGTCCCATTACCATGAGAAGACTTATCTGCAAAGACATGGGGAAGGATCATACTGCGGCCCGTAGATGATGACATAGGGGACCTGCATACTTTGCATCCAACCCAGTTTGGCTTGGTCAGGGGCGGTTCATGCGTTTAAATCCTGGTTGACGTTTTAGGGACAGTCACCGAGGCCATTGATGAGGGTCATGCAGTCCATACAGCCTACCTCAACCTGGCAAAGGCCTTCAACACAATACCCCCCTTGGGTATCATTGATAAACCCATCGGCTTGGATGTGAACACGTACATCGCAGGATGGGTTGCAAACTGGCTAGGTGACACAACCCACGCGGTCATAGTTGCTGGCAGCATGTCAGACTTACTGCCTGTCACAGGCGGTGTCCCACGGGGCTCTGCCCTGGGTCCACTCTTTTTCTACATCTACAATTCCACAGTACAAGCACACACAGGGGTGTTATGGCTGACATTGTTTGTAGATGACTGCGAACCGGGTGCCATAGTGGGACGGACATCTGACACAGATATCCTTCAAAGGGGCCTCCCAGATATGGATATCTGCTGTCAGGGACATGGCCTACAGCTAAATGCCAGGTAATGCATAGTCATACCCATCGGGAAGAACGAGGTCACCCCTGTCCGCCATATGGGTGGCAGTCCACTGAGCACGGGGGGAATTACCAGGGATCTGGGGACCCAGGTTGTCATTCACCATTCGTTCAACACACACGTTGCTATCGTGGTTTGGTTGAACTTCTACATTGCCCACCTGATCATGCAGGGATTCACATCTAGATCAGGGTAGGTCATCATCTCCTTGTACTCATTACTCGTTACACCTATGATTGAGTACATTGCCCCATTCGGAAGGTATCTGACCTGACACCTACAGCAGCTGGGAAGGCCCCATAGGTTCATTGTCAGACAGATGCAGGGTGTCAGGGATTTGTGTTATGCTGCCCCACTGTAAGGACTCCTGCTCCATTCAGTCACATACATCTTGTTCAGTGGTGACCTGTGCCTGACATACGAGGCCATGTCGACCCATATTTGATGACTATGCTTCACCTACTGGATCTACATCCCTCAGAACCACAAGGGCAGGTGACGTGAACCTTGACACGGTCATTAATAGAATGTGTTGGAGTGACACATACATCACCCAGACACTCACTATGCTGTGGAACTACATCACAGTACATGTGAGGCAAAGAACCTTGCTAGCCTTGTTCGAGGGGGATCTTGTCCATTGGATGGGGGATTGCAGATATACCCCAGGGATTACATCATTGTCACTGCTTGACAGAGGTACAGCAATATAATAGGCATTTTATCTCCAGACCGGAGGGTTGGCAAAGGAAACCTAACTATGGCCTAGGGTTATGGCTGCCCTTGGGTAGATAGCCTACTCTGTACCTATGGACCTATGAACCTATGTTCATAGTTTGTCCCATTCACACTTGTCTATCCTCTATCCTCATTCTTATGTGTATATTTCTGTGGCACGTGATTGAACTATGTATTACCTGCAGGTATGCTGTCTACAGTGCACATACGTCACGGTTGATTACAGTGTATCTGTGTACCTACCTCTGTGATACTGAGGACTACCACATATCCTTCACAGCATTACATGCATATGTCCATTCTATTATTCTTTGGCCTAAGGGGGGGTGTTAAGGCAACGGTTACACGTGTCCCTGTTTGTGCGCGCGTCATGGTGGTCTTTGACCAGCCTCCGTTGCTGTCGTGGGATGGACGGTAGTGTTGGTGTGTGTTTGGCATGTGTTTTCACTGCCGGTACATCTGTGGGAGGTGGGGTTGGCACATGTTCCTCTTTGCAGGGGGCCCCATCCTGGACATTTGTGTCATGCATCAACACTTGGCACGTGCCATATGTCCTGTGCTATTCCCACAGTCGTGTATGCCTTCATGCATTACTACTGCGTGTTACTGGCTGTTTGTATGTGGTACACATGGCTATTATGGTGGATAGCTTGGCCTATTCCCATGCTATGACATACCCATCCATCCAGGCATATACATGTTATTCCATCCTTTGCGTTGGCCGTGGGTGTTTGGCCGTCCGGCAACACTACTCTCAACATGTGATATCCTACCTTCCCCTTCTGTGCCTGTAGCACCCTGTTAGGACGTCCTGTTTGGTAGGCAGATGTTCCGCTATATGTGTTGTGTTTGACATGTCTGCATAGCTAATCATCGGTACGGTGGCTGAACATACCGCCTTGTCCAGATGTGTACAGTTATGGGCACCGTGGCGTGTGCACGCCTATGGGGTTTCGACAGGTCCATACCACATGCGGGATGTACACATTCTGCCGACACATTCACATGCAGCCATTTGGATATCTGTACCTGAGGTGGGATGTTAACATGTGGGGTACATATTTGCCCGCGTGGCACTGCCTAGGACAATACTTCTTACTACATTTCAGGTATGCCCATTGTGTGTAGGTGTGTAGCTGCGCAAGGCTGCTAGCTGGGTTGGGTGCACGGTCGTACATGGGTGCGGGTTACATGCTATGACGGGGCTGTTGTGTATTACATTTGCATGCATGAGTTCTGCTTCTGGATATTACGCTTAGACATACGCCGTCCTATGTGTATGCGACTAGCACGTTGCTGGGTGCGGTACATGTTGCTATGCACATGTTTGCCTGTGTTTAGGGTATCTTGTTTCCTTCTTGTTGTTATATCGACACGGCTACCCGGCTGTGTACTCTCACTACTGCTGGTGACCATGCCCATGTCGCTACTTCTATGTCGGTGCGGCGCGCTGACATGCTGCGGTACACCTTCACTGGGTATGCCCACTGACAGTGCATTGCGGGACGGACACGGTATTACGCGTATCCTTTGTTCCTTGGACGGGTACACTTAGGACTTCGTGGGTTAATGTTTGGTTCTCCATTTTGTGTGAACAGGTACTATGTTGCATAGTCTGCGTATGTTTCATTATCCACGGGCCCTGGCTGGTGCGGTTACTATTACAGGCGGACTGTGGAAGTCAGCACTTTAGGTTGCTCATCGCCTGCCGGCTTGGCCACGCCTCCGGACGCATCCTACTTGGGCTCGCTCACATGCCCTCCGCACGTGTCTGTGGTTGCGGCGTGCACTCATTACTATGCATATGGCACTGCTACGCCGACTATTCACTGCACCGCCGGCGCAAGCCTTACACCGGCCTTGCGCCGAGCTTCACGAATCCCGGGGTATATACAAATAACAGTCTTTGCTATATAAAGAGATTGTAACAATGAGAGTAAGCATACATATTATACCATGGCAAAGCGATGCCTAGGAAAATACACTAAAAAATAAAAGGATTAACTACTATCCTAAACACTCGGATTTGCTAAATCAAAAACATAAACCTTAGGGACAGAGAGTACTAGAGAAACCCCCTTATAATAATTAATGTAATATAAGATAAGATATAATTATCCTTATTTAACCAGAGGATGAATGATGGATTGTAATCCTCAGTAATTGACTACAAAAGCAAACTGTCTCAGGGACCGTGAAAATGAGTAAAAAAATCAAGGACAGTTGAGAGGAATTCTTGGAAGCTGCTCTCTCACCTCAGAACATATTTGGTAAACACAAAACGTACACACCTACACAACAGTAATTTAACCCGAGGATGTTAAGATAACATTGCCTTAGCCTCCCAGGCTAAGAAACCTTAGCAGCACAAACATCTTCACTATGCACGTGCATAGCAAGTATACAGAGCCTTAACTAGTAAAGGGTGAAGGGGCAGCTGGCCAAGGCGCAAGCTGTGAGGCAGTGCAATTGATAGGTGCCCATGGTGCAGGAATGCAGTACCAGATTGTTTTATGAGGTTGTTAAGATACTGTGGCTTCATTAGTGAGGGTGCCAGTTCAGGGAACCAGACAGGTTGCCAGATGCCCTTGCCATGGTTCTGCATACCTATGCAGACTCCAAATCCTTAAGGCCTACAGAGATTGCATCCATCCACAGTAATGTTTTAGTAATAGGTAACTCTACTGGTAGGCATACAGACACCATCCTCACCAGCAAGGATAAGAATAGGGTGATGGTTAACTGCCTTTCTAGCTCTAGGGTCTGCTATGTAACAAGGACTTTTAGATCATTCCATCATGGCAGATATGATTATGACCTGGTAGTGGTGCATGCAAAATTATAGGTCTGAGCTTGCTATGCATATGTCCAATGTAGGAAAGACATTTTGTCTTGAGTGGTAGATCCAGTATTTGTCAGTTTGGAACAAAATGGTTGGCAAACCTTAGTGCTTTGGCACCTTTCTTATCAAGGTTTTCACATTCTGGCTAAAGGCCTTTGCTACCCCCTTAGTACCTTTTTTAGGAAGAGTCCATTTGCTGGACATTCTGACCTAGTAGATGGGAGAAAGGAAATTCACCCTGGGAATCACGTCAGTCGCCCTGCTAGACAGGGGTCCAGGGAAGTAAATAGTGTGGGAAGAAATAGCCTGGGAATTGTTATAGCTAGGCTTGTATAGGCCCTAGATCCGATAGCCTAGTTCCAACCTATGAGCCTAAAGTATAACTCTCAAATACATTAAAGTGTCTCTACTGAATGCCAGCTGTCTTAATGTAAAATGGTTGAAGTTAAAGCCCTCCTGCAACTTGGAACACATTCATGTACATTTAGTTACGGGGACATAGTTTCAAAAGAATGGTGACACCCCCTCTATACCTGAGTTTAGTGCTTATCATGCATTCAGATCTACTGGCTCTTTTGGAAGAGTATCAGTCAAGTATATCATCACCTCATGACTCCAGGACACCAAAGATGAACTCCTCAATGTCCAAATCACCCAAAACAAGATTAATTACCACTTCATAGCTAGCTATACAACACTCTTTATTCCTGTTTCTGATCACAACAGCTAACATAACACCTTAGCTGAAATTTTCATTAAACCTCACACTTTTCTTCTGGGAGACTCCATCAATAAACTGACTGACATTCACTACCAATGGTCAGCATGCCCAATGATTCATTGACATCATAACTCCTTTGTACAGATAGTTAACCATAATACTAGGGACTCAAATACAGTTGATCTTGCCCTTAGAAAGATGGCCACTTTGTATATATTCTATTTCCTCATTAAATTGCACTGCAAGGCTTTCCTTTAAAACTGGCAGCACTTCCCCTACAGATACCTATGTGTTTGGATTTCTCAAAAATAGACCTTCTTTTGTTACCTGAGGACCTAAATAAATTCTGCTGAAATCCTCTTTGTCAGATCCTATTGCTAAAGCTTTTGCCTCTGTCACTAAGCTTTATGCCACTTAAATAGTTGTATTTGACAAAGCAATGTATAGCCACACCAATTACACTGAGAAATTTAAAAAACAAACCACCAAGCAGGCTCCACAAAGATGAAGTTATTATTTGGAATAAAAGAATATAAGCGATTACCAAATTATTATCTCTCATTTTTTTGTGGAATATAGCATGGGGCATTTGTCTTTACACTGTCTTGATGGTCTGTAGTTTTTGAAGTTATTTATTACTGTCTTGTCTTGCTGATTTGCATTGTAAGCCAACTGTACTAGAAGTAGTGAATATAGTAAGAGATAAAAAAATGGAAGTGGGTTCTTCAGAACACGGTAGGACAAAATTACACAGAAAAAAATGGGAATTGTGGGAACAATACATTTAGAATAATGTTTTGGAGAAGGAGGAATGAGGTTTAAGAGAAGACAAGAATTGAATGGACTATGTAATGTTTGAATGACAATGACTATAAAGACGATTATACATGATGTATAATGTCTGCAACTGAAAATATGTCAATATGCTTTGTTTTCATTTATATAAATGTATGATTACTTATGTCATAAGTGATAATTCAGTAAAGATGTTTATTTTTTAAGGCTCTATCCCAGTTACAAATTTACTAGCAATCCCCTATCTGAACCCCAACTTAATCTCTTTAAAATAAGCCTCTCTACTGGTCACTGCCTTGATGCTTGGGAAGTAGCCTCTGTAATGCTCTTATATACAAAGGTAGCCCAACCACAGACCCTGGTAACTGTACACCCATTTGTCTCACTAGCCTCATACATAAAGCTATAGAACATATTATCTCAGACCTCATTAATATGGATATTGAGAATGTCTCAACCCTGGATCCTTATCAAGTCAGTTTTGTGACAGGCAGGTTTTGCCTGTTTAATCTAATTTATTTCTTTGAAAATGCCACCAAAGCAGTGGATAGCAATTCTGCAGTACATACAGCATATTTGGATCTGACAAAAACCTTTGACACAATTTCCCATACAGGCATTATTGACAGGCTTGTAAACCTAAATATCAATCCACATGTCATACAGCAAATAGCTAACTGCTAGTCTGACAGAGCCCACATGGTAAAGTTGTAGATGTCACTTCTGAATGCAAAAACTTTACAAGTGGTGTACCACAAGGTTTAGTGTTGTTTCCCTCTCTTATTTAGTGTCCATTTCTCAGAACTTCAGGCCAGCGGTCATGACTTATGTTTATCTACCTTTACAGATTAATGTACATGACTTGTTAATTTATCTTCCACTGATTCATAACTGCTCTCACATGGATTAGACTCCATTAGCAATTGGTACAAGGACAACTGACTCAAATTAAAAGTGGAAAATGTAATATAGTTAATTTTGGTAAACAAAGTATTTCCACATAATATATGTGACAGACCCCTGCAATCAGATACTGATGGAAGGGATATAGGCACTCTTGTTGATAATTCCTTTTCAACATCATGTCTCCACAGCAGTCAGAATGTCTTCTGTCTTGTTTACCTAACTAACAAATTCATCTCATCTAGATCTAAAGAAGTTTTAATTCCCTTTTCATTCATCTTTCTCCAGTCCCATTACTGAATATAATCCATCTCTCCATCTTCATCTCTCTTTCCCATCTCACCCTTTGACCTTTTCAGAATTACTATTTTTCCAAATTCATCCCTCTCCACTACGCTAAAACAAAGGCATCCTACTACTCTGAACCTACTGGCATATCTTTCAATTTCTTTGACACACTTCTCTTGGGCGGGGACATCCACCCCAATCCAGGACCACCTGCCTCTGTCTTTCACAAAATCTCAACTCAAACCTCTCTCCCTCACTTACTCCTTCATACCAACACTCCCTAGCCCAAATCACTGAAAATCCTCTCTGTTAATATTCAAAGCATGGTTAATAAGATAACAGAACTTCACTCTTGGATTTCTAACAAATCCTTACCCCATCTGAAACCTGGCTTAAACCTCATATCCTTAATACAGAAATCTTGCCTCCTGGCTACAACATCTTTTGCTCAGAGAGAATCAACAAGAGGGGTGGGGGGACTGCCATCATCTATTCCAATCAATTTAAACTTTCCCCACTCTCTATCTCTGTTCCTAGCTTTACACCTGCAGAAATTCTTATAGTAAACTGTCACCTTAACCCTCACAAAAGATTTGTCGTACTCTCTATATACATACCCCCTGGTGATAATATTTCTGTTCTAGAGAACTTTCTCTCCTGGCTCACTTGATATGTCCCTTATGAAACCATTATACTTGGAGATGTTAGCATTCACTGGTCTAAACTGTCTACCTCATCCCCTAGTCACAGTCTCAACCTTCATGGATTTCACCAACACGTGTCTACCCCTACTCAAACTAACAAAAAACTCCTTACCTGGACCTATCCTTGACTGGATCCTTACCTCACATCCTACCTATTATCACAACCCTGGTCTACTTCCTGACTCTTTAAGTGACCACTCCCCTATGTATATTCATAGATTCACCCAACATTCACCCAAAGATCATACATACAGAGTATGTTGAAATCTTACCCACTTTAACCCAGATACACTTAACTCCAAACTTTCTAGCATTAAATGGTCCTTCCTATATCACCTCCCTCTCAGTGAGGCAGAGAATCCTTCAATAACATTTTCCATGATACTCTCGACTGAATTGCCCCTTTTAGAAAAATCAGAATTAAATCTAACTTTGGCCCTGGCTCACAAAAAAAAAAAACACTCCATTATACACAAAAGAGATGGTGCCTGGAAAGCCTGGCTTAAAAACAAATCCTCTATCCTTCTTCAAAGATACAAAGAGCTTAAAACATGACCAAAAAAACTAGTCAAAAAAGATAAAGCTTTCTTCTGCTCTAGTTAATGTAGCCCACATAAAAATCCTAAGAAATTCTGGACTACCATCAATAAACTGCTTCACCCTGGCAACCCATCTACTCCCAACTCCTTCCCACACAACACCACTACTGAAACTGCCACTCCTTAACAACTATTTCATAGAAACAATTCAAAAACTTTCACACAATAGTACTTCTAACTCAACCCCTCCATCACCCCATAACAAAATCCTCCCCAGTGCTTTCACCTTCCAACCAGTTCCCACTTCCATTATTAAATCTCTCCTAAATACACTTCAACCTTGCTCCCCCTCTGTTGACCATCTACCCCCCTACTTTCTTAAACTTGCTGCACAGTCTGTTGCATACCCTGTTTATATACTTATCAGTCATTCCGTTTCTGAAGCCCATGTTCCAGACATATGGAAATCCTTTTATACAATCCCTCTCCACAAAGGTGGAAACTCTACTGATCCTTCTAACTTCAGACCCATTGCTATCCTGTCCCCCCTATCCAAAATCCTGGAAAAGTGCATCCATACTCAGTTACTCAAACACATTCTTGACAACAACTTTCTAACTTCCATCCAACATGGCTTTAGACCCCACCATAGTACAGCCACTGCACTACTCTCTTTCACCCAAACAGTAGCTGAAGCCTGCGACAATAACTTGCTTATCTCCTGTTTATTCCTTGATCTGTCTAAGGCATTTGATACTGTCTCCCATTCCAAATTTCTAACTAAACTCTCTGACCTTCCTCTCCCTGTCTCCTCTGTTAACTGGTTTTCTAGCTACCTTTCCGGCAGGCAGCAGTCCATTCACTGGCAAACTGTCCTCTCCCCTTTCCTCCCAGTAAACACTGGCGTCCCTCAAGGATCTATCCTTGGCCCACTCCTGTTCAATATTTTTACTAACAAACTTCACTCTGCTACCAACTTCTCAACACTTCTACAATATGCTGATGATTCCACTCTCATCACTTCTGCCCACAGCATTCCTGAACTTCTAGCTCTCACTCAACACACCTTCTCCTGTGTCGAAACCTGGCTTTCTGATAATCAGCTCGTACTAAATCCAAAAAAAGCCTCCTCTTCTTCCTAAAACACCTGCTCTGCAGAAACCCTCCTTCTCTATCACCTCCCTCAACAACACCACTATCAAACCTGAACCCCATACCAAACTACTTGGAGTAATCATTGATGATGAACTAAAATTCAATATACATATCCAACAATGTATAAAAACACCCCACCAGAAACTTGGTCTTCTCTATTGCAACCAAAAATTTCTTACACCCTCCTCCAAACCCTCCCTAGCTCAGTCACTCTTTCTACCCTGTCTTTTTTATGCTGCTCCCATCCTTACTAATGTTCAAACACCTGTGTTCTCCAAACTAGAGCAACCATATAACAAAATAGCCAGATTTGCCTCCAATCTTCCATACAAATCCCATCACTGCCTCACTCTTAAGGCACTCCAATGGTCTGAATTCCCTAAACAACTACTTCTTTCTCAACTACATATTGCACGCTCTATCCTGAATGATCCCTCTTTCTGCCCCTCCATCTCTAATCTACTGTCCTACTATAACCCAAAAAGCCACCTCCGTACTATGAGCAAACACCTCCTTGACATATACAAACCCAATAAATACATTGAAAAGTCCCTTTATAAATGCTCCATAGCCCATGCTTAGAATTTACTGCCTCTCAATATAAGAAGCACTCCTCAAAAATACCTGTTAAAACACAAACTTAAACTTTATCTACAAAAGACGTGGTCCTGCCCTTGTCAGCCCACCACTTGACTTATTTTCCCTTCTTATCTACATAATTTCTTTTTTCTTCATATACCCTGCACCTTCTGTTACTTTTACCTCTTTTTCCTATTTTTAAATGCACAAAAAAAATAAAATAAAATAATAGGCTCTTGTGTTACTATTGACTCTTTGTACATTGGAATGACCTCATGTATGGTATTCCACTGAATTTCACACTCTCCCCGGGATTCAGCAAGCTCTGCACAGCATGTAGAAATAGTGCAAGAGCTGCTGGAGGCAATATGGCTGCTGAGAGATCCAAGAACAAGCTCCCAGGATGTGTACGAGCACTCCTGCACTATTCCTGCATGGATACAGCTCGTGTGTGCTAATTACCCCATTTGCAGATGAAAACCATACAAATGAGGTGAATTAGTGATCCAGGAAGCAGGCAGCCATCTGTGCAGGATTAGTGTAACCTGCAGAAATGTATTCGACTAGTAACCAAGTACATTTCTGCAAACTAAAAAACGGAGCCATGACAGCTCCAAATAAAGGGTGTATATAATGTGGAAGGCATGCTAATGGCCAAATATATGGCCATTGGCATGGAAAATAGTTTCAAAATAACAAAAAATAAATTTTATTTATTTTGTGGCCGATTTCGGCCGTTTAAGCCTAGGGCAGTGGCGCGCAAACGGGATCGGCACGAAAATAAAAATAAAACCTTGAAAAAAGATTTTTAGACAAAAATCACAATTTTGCCATTATAGTCAATGGCAGGCAGAAGACAACAAGGCCACTGAATAATGGTTGCTAAGGGGGAAGGCTCAGTGTTAGACTTGTAACTAGGCATTAGCAGTCAGTTCTATGTAAATGAGGGGAATGATACTGAATCACAGATTTCCCCTCATTGCTAGCCAGCACCCAACCGTGTACGTGAAGGAAAACCATGGTGCAAGCCTAAGATTTAGCTGACATCATAGAGGTGTGTGTCAGGCATACTGTAAGCTTACTGGAGCTCTGTGGCTCGGGTTTGCCCTTAGCATAACAGAGCTAAGGAAGGGTGTGTGTCTGAAACTGCCTAGCAATATTTACATTACCTAAATGGGTGTGCGTGCTGTGCACCGGGTTTTAAACATAAAAAAAATAAAACTTAAACCAGGAAATAGCAGCTCCATTCACATCTGTGCACTGGTTTTGTGCGGCGTGCCTCTGGGCTTAAACAGGAAGGCAATGGGAAGGGAAGACAGCAGTAGGAAGGTAATCAAGGAGAACCAGCATAGCTGGCAGATGAAATGTGTCAGAATCAGCCAATTACACAGGCAGCAGCCCAGCACACTACTATAAACTATGCAAACACCTTTCCCCTCTCTTTTTTTCCCACAAACTCTACACCACCGGTGTACACAAACAGGGAAATTTTACCTAACAAAAGCAACAAAATGATAGGGGCTGCTTTTGCTGTCATAAATCAACACGTGGAAGAGGCTGAGGGTGGTGGGATGACAATGCTGATGACCAACCCACAGTGGGAGAATGAGAAGAGTGTACAGACCCAGGGTAACCTGCCAGGGGCTACATGAGCTGGAGATAGTGGAGCACTATAGGGTGGACAGGGACTTCCTACAGCAAATTGTTGAGCTGTGCCGGCCACGCCTCACACACAGAACCAACAGAGGGGAACCCATCCCAGTGGATACCAAGGTATGTGTAGGCTTAAGAATACTAGCCACGGGTACCTTCCAAAGGCCAACTGGGGATATCATAGGGATCTCACAGGCATCAGCATCCAGGGTACTCCACCAGTTCCTTGATGCCATGTCAGCACATGACGGTGAGCACAAATATTTCCTCAACACCTGTGAGGCGTTGACCAGCAATAAGCATCTCTTCCACTAAACAGCAGAATATCCTGAGGTAGTGGGTGCTATAAACTGCATGCACATACACATCAAAGCACCACCTGGTGAACGGGGTAGAGTCTACATAAACTGCAAAGGCTTCCCCTCCATCAACTGCCAGGTCATGTGTGATGCCCAGGGCATTATAATGAGTGTGTGTGCTGGCAGCCCTGAAAGCTATCACGACTCCCACATCTGATATATGACGCAGATGTGCCCGAGATTTGCCAGTGGGGACATCCCATATGGTCACCTAGTGGAGGATGCTGGTTATGCACTGGAGCCATGGCTAATGACACCGATCAGAAATGCACATAAACTCAAACAAGAATTCCATAATGAGGCACACGCACACACCAGAATCATAATAGAGCACATGTTTGGGATGCTCAAGTCACGGTTCCGGTGCCTGGACATATCTGGTGGAGCCTTGCAGTTCTCACCAGCTACAAGTACCCAAATTGTCATTCTATGTGCCACGCTACACAATATGATCCTGCGGAAACAGCTGCAGCAGGAACAGCATGGGGCAGGGCCACACAGCCCCTCCCACCCTTGCCAAGGCCAGCTCAGGCACAGAGTGACTCAGAGGTGGAACAACCTGAACCTGCCCCTGTAGGCAGAAGGAGGCGTGCCCAGTATGCCCAGGCCTTGGCAAAGAAGCAACGCATAGCACATACACTGACACTGTAGGAACCCAGGGAATGGCACCTCTCTCTGACTCGCACATACAGTAAAAGGGATGCCAAACATGAAACTACCTATGCTTAACCATGTATAGGGAGTATACTATGTGCATCCGACATAGTCAGCCATCCAGCACCATCCTCAATACTGGCACATCCACAAGGTAAGTCACTCTCACTATCAGTTGCTGAATGTAGTAGTATGTTCTGCTACCTGTATCTATGGTATGGATGTGAGCATGTAAGGGAATTGGGTGGCTGAATGGGATGGCAGCAGATAGTAGACACCTATATCAGCAGCATGAAATCCATAACAAGTACTGGTGTCAACAGAGCAGGCAGTACTAGACAAGGTGAGAAAACCCACTGCAGGACATGTGGTGGGCCAAATGTGTGTCCATAGGACACACACATGCATGCCAGTGAGGCTCACATACCCAACAACAGTCAAAGCCAGCAGGACAGGTGTAGACAAACACAAAGAAAGGCTGTGCTAATGCCTCTGATTGATGGCTATGGAGAACAGCCCCCTTCAGACCTACACAGGCAGACTACAACAGGTCAGGCAGTGGGATGTTAGTTCTGAAGGGTAAGAAGTCTGAAACTGAAATGTAGGTTAATAAAACCTAAGAACTGTAGTACACTGACATGCCTCTAGTCTGCATGATAAGTCAGAATACAGAAGGAAATGGAAGCCAGCAGAGTACCTAAAATACCAGTACAGTCATAGCAAATGTTTACAGTTGTCAGGTGTGCCCCCCCAACAATCCTATGTAGAAGTGTAGTAACATGTACGTGTGGGTATAATAACAGTGGAACACAGATTACCTGAGCTGGCCAAAGTAGCAGGATAGATTGTTGCACGTGTACAATATGCAGGGCTCTGTGTGTTAGGTTGTTGTGTGTTGTATATTGTGTGAAAGTGGTCAGCATGTAGGCATGAAGGGTTGTGTCCTGGTGGCCAGTGGCCAGTACTGTTGATGACAGGGCCAAGTTCTTACAACTGCAGTGCCAAACACAATGCATCCCAGCAAGACACAATCCAGCAGTAATCCATACTAATTGTTTGGATTTAATATCTGTCACCATCTGAAAGATGGACATGGCATGAATGTGGGCCCAGACATACAAACAGTACACAGGTGGCAGTACCCTAGACAGAAAGTGTATAAAATGTTACTGTCAGATGGAATCACCTTTGGATTTGTACATACAGGTTAGCAGCACATTAGTTGGCTATGTAGTATGGAATACTGATGTAGTCTGGCCAAACACTGGCAGACCACAAAATGCACAGGTATGAAGTACTGATAAACTGCTGATGTCCCTGCACAAGCCAGCATAAGTGAAATGCCCCACGTATATCTGTGAGTCAGCTGCAGGTAGCTTCCATAATACAAATGCACTCAGCTCACCCCACCATCAGCCACAGGTACCTCACAGAGCCAAGTTCTTACAACTGCAGTGCCAAACACAATGCATCCCAGCAAGACACAATCCAGCAGTAATCCATACTAATTGTTTGGATTTAATATCTGTCACCATCTGAAAGATGGACATGGCATGAATGTGGGCCCAGACATATAAACAGTACACAGGTGGACGTACCCTAGACAGAAAGTGTATAAAATGTTACTGTCAGATGGACACACCTTTGGATTTGTACATACAGGTTAGCAGCACATTAGTTGGCTATGTAGTATGGAATACTGATGTAGTCTGCCCAAACACTGGCAGACCACAAAATGCACAGGTATGTAGTACTGATAAACTGCTGATGTCCCTGCACAAGCCAGCATAAGTGAAATGCCCCACGTATATCTGTGAGTCAGCTGCAAGTAGCTTCCATAATACAAATGCACTCAGCTCACCCCACCATCAGCCGCAGGTACCTCACAGGTCATATCCCTGCTGTTGGGAATGAGTACAATATGACCCCCACCTCTGTATGGGGATAGCCACAGAATGCAGCATGCTGAAGAGGTGTCCCATGTAAGTGTGTCCCTAGCTGTAAGCAGCACCCTGCCAGCATCCACACCAATGGATCAATAAGGACAGAAAGTATTGACATTAACACCTTGCACACCTACCCTGTCACCCCAGGGGAATACAGTGGCTTGCAGCCTGGGACTGTAGGAGTGACACAATGCACTGGCCTGCTACAGATGGTCTGCATCACTACCAAATGCCCTACAGTCCTCTGTCAAAGGCCTGTCTCTCACCCATACTGCCAATGTATGCTATCTCATGGACTCCCAAATAATGACATAACACAGTCCACAGAACACAACTGCAATGCCATGTTGACAAATCTCAGTAGCATGTCCACCATGTCCTACTGCATGAACTGTGGACCAACCCCTAAATACTGCTGGGATTAAGTGATAACTATAGGGATACTTAACAGATATTGTTTGCATAATGTTCAGAAGAGAATAGAATAACAGAGGGGGGGGGGTAGAAGCATGGATGCCATGGAGTGTGTGAATTCTGAAACTCAGATGTGTGCACATACTATCCCTGCCTGCAAACACAAGAATGGACAAACCTGCTCGTAAACCACAATGTGAAGGGGTAATGACCAGAAATATGAGCCGTGCCTCTGGGTAACCTGTGTGAATCTGTACAGCTGTGAGGTATGGCCACAACAGGATATAGCCATTCTGTCATGTCGATAGATGTACAAACATGGGATCTTCAGCCACCACAGTACCAAGGTGCTGAACCATTTACACAGACCCATCAGCAAGTGTCTGCAGCTTCCCCTCCAGAATGGCATGATTGTGCAAGAATATGTAGGCTGCAGACCACAGTACTGGGCACAGCTTCATCCATCTTGTATTCCCCAGGAAATTACTGCATGCAAGTACGTATACCTGTCAGTAGTTGATGACATAAAACATCACAGTGTAAAACAGTACATATGTCTAAATATCTCTGCTAACACCAAAACCATGTAGCAGAAGCAGCACAGACACAATTAGTTACAGTATCCCACTATCCTTTGCCCATTGTGACCCCATATTGTCAATCGAGCTACAGATATCCTGCAGAAACAGTTTGTTAGCTGTAGGTGTAGAACATAAATGCCTGCACTGGAGTACAACCTACCTGGAATGGATTCACACATTCAATACAGAAGGTCATACTGGGCATGCTCCCACGCTTAGAGAAATGAAGCCCATGTCTGGCAACAACAGTGGACTATACATATCTGTCAGTCGCAGATGTCTGTGCACACACTCCACATTGCACACCAGTCATGCTTTGCACACACATCAGATAGGAATGCACATATATATCCAAGGACAACACACTATAATAGGTCAAACATACACATACATAGATGTGGGGAAGAGAGTGACAGACAGTGACAAAGAGCTTTCCATCCTGAGGCCTGTCCCACCCAGCACACATCCAGTTGGCCAATACCACATGATGTGCAAATGTCTATCACTGTAGACATTTGCTTCTGGTAGCCCTCAGCACTATAGTGTCTGTGGTGCATGTGATAACTGTGTAACATGACAGTACAAGTCATTATTCATCTAGCAGTTGTATACACGGTCCTGTCAAATGTAAACCCGTGTGTGACTGAGTGTTGTGTGTGTGCTTCCAGACAAATAGTTTATGGCCCATTCACCCACACACTGTACTCCCCATTGCCCTATTTTAGCTAGCCTGCTGCTGTCATTCACCTTGAAATATACCTTTGGAGAAGGGCTAGCCCTATAAGCTCTGTGGCATGTGCTATAACTGCGTAATGCTATAGTGTGATGTAATAGTTAGGTAGGAGTTCTAATCCTAGACATGGCAGCTGTGTGTGTGTGTGTGTGTGTGTGTGTGTGTGTGTGTGTGTGTGTGTGTGTGTGTGTGTGTAGGGATCAATGCTTCTGAGGCCAGTCACAGTCACTACACTTTCCATTGCCCTACTTTGGCAAGCCTGATGATGTCATTCACCTTGAAATACACCTTTGGAGAATATGGCACCCTGTTCCATCCCTACAATAGGCAAATAATTGCTTACAGTGGTCCTTTGTTATGTTCCCCACTGGATGCCTGCAACAACTGTAGAGTCAGCAAATGTAACCCTCAAAGGAGACACCATGTCTTATACACATGCCTTGTATGGACAGATGCCACTAACACCAGTGAATACCTGTATCATGCTGTCAATGTAGGTGCAGGTACAACCTCAGTTCCATAGCCAATTCTCACCACATGAGGTCATTAATGCCACATCAGATGATAACAATCTGTGCACACAACATGCCCCAGACACCCCAGGTGCACTTCCACATGTCACAGAACATGCATGTGAGACATGTGCACATCCCAGACACCATCTATGTTATGGAATATAGAACACATACATGGCAATCATTGCACAGCACTGGCCACCCACAATAGTAACCCAGATGAGTGGATGGTGAATACAGTACCCACCTGTGTGGGCCAATCCAGGGAATGCACCTCTGAGCCACACTGCAGACTATTGTTATGTGGCCTGATGCCAAGGTATACCCTTTGCCTAGCCGTGTACAGCCTTATGACACAGTCAACTACTACATACCTGTGAAGCAATGAACCCATGCACATCAGTACTTGCAAAACTGTGTCTATGTGTGTGTGAAGATTAATGATATGGAAGCCATTCACACTCACTACACCTCCCATTGCCCTTCTGTAGCATGCCTTCTGATGTCAGTCACCTTGACATACCCTTTGCCCATATATCAGCCTGATAACGTCTGTGGCGCATGTGATACCTGCATAATACTGCAGTGTAGCAAACTAGTTAGGAATTTTAATCCTGACCCTGCCAACTGTGATAATGTGTGTGAGTCCCTGAGAGAGTGTGGTTGTGTCTTCCCTGACACCTGCTTTTGTGGACAGGCACATGTACTACACTTACCTTATCCCTCCTTTATCATTGTTGCTAATGTCACTCACCTTCAAAGATACCTTTGGACAGCTCTCCAACATGTAAGCTCTGTGGCACATGCAAGTACTGCATGAAAATGTAATAGCAATACATAGTGAGGCAGGGGTTTGAAACCCCGTACTGGTAAGTGTGTGACACAAACATGCTTAGCTTTTACTCTCCTACCCTCTTCCTTTCTTACTTTGTCTCTGTCTGTCTCTCTCACTCCCTATCTGGTGGATGTGGAAAAGTACACCTGCTTTGCTTAGGCAGCAACTTGTGTTTTGTAAGTGATGCTCATGATCAGCTGATGTCCTATGCACAAACTGCAGTCCCCTACTAGCTGATTGCATGTGGAACAGCGGTGGTATCATTCCCATAGCCAATTGCATGGAAACACACTCCTATAACTAAGAACATCATGTGGGTGTTGGCCCTTTTCAATCACCGTGAGCAGGACTTCATGTCGGTGTTTGGCAAACAGTATCACAGAGGGTAGTGGGATATACCTCTTACAACATACACTGGAGACAGGCCAACAAACAGGAAGGGGATGTTCCAGACATGAGGAAAGAACGTAAGTCTTGCTCTTCTACATTTGAAGTAATGTTGGTTTAACAGGGTTTGTGTGGATATGGCTGGTCTACATGATTTAATATCTGTCATGACAGTGTTATGTGGTTGAGGAAACTCTCACCTGTAGGGCTATCTGCAGACTGGCTAGTGTTTTGAGTCTTACATGTGTTGTGTTACTCACACATGTCCTGTCTTTAGAAATGCAGTAGCATACTCTGAGGATTGCAGTCAGTACATGTTGACAGCCATGTGAGTTACAGACTTCATATCCCCTTAGAAGACATATGTCAAAACAAACCCTGTTACACCAGTAAATGTGTGAGTTTATCACAGCAACATGTCAATATTGGCCCTGTGTTTGTGCCTCCAGCCTGAACTCTGTCAACCTTTGTACATATGTCATGCAGTAAGAGGTGCATATGTTAAGTACATCATTATTTACTGACATCATACCTGATAACAAGAAAAAAGTTGCAGAAGCACCAAAACCCAATAAACTTCTTCTTGAAAGTCTTAAAAGTCTTATGAAAAAATACTTCTCCGTTGGTAAAGAACAATCACTTTAATGCGAAGCAACAGTTAAAAATACACGGCAGGTAAAACACTTGCTAGTAGTAAAATCCAAAGTAAAACAAAGAATGAATCTTTTGGATTTTACTACTAGCAAGTGTTTTACCTGCCGTGTATTTTTAACTGTTGCTTCGCATTAAAGTGATTGTTCTTTACCAACGGAGAAGTATTTTTTCATAAGACTTTTAAGACTTTCAAGAAGAAGTTTATTGGGTTTTGGTGCTTCTGCAACTTTTTTATACCTGATAACAAGCCATTGAGATATCAAACTGCTAGACCTGTTATGTAGAGTAGGGCTTATATTTGAGGACAAAACCTGGGCATTCTGTTGTAGTGTGTACAATAGTGAGGTCTGTGTACTTATGGTGATTGTTGACAGAGTGTGTATTGTGAATATGTACCTTGGCCTGTGTACAGACTGTGGTAGATGTCATTCTTCTTGGTACTGTTCTATCTGTCGTTGCATGCTGCTCCATTGTATGGTACCCTATTGGCATACATGTTTGTAGGGCCAGACCGACACATGTCCCATACCACAGACAGGCATCAGAATACACTGTGTATTGGCCCAGTATATGTAAGGTTAGTGTGTGAGTGGCACATATGAGGATGGTGTTGATCACACAGTCCATATATTGTAATATTAAGCACACTTACCATATGTGACTGTGGCTGTGTTCAGACTGGTTGTGAATATGTGCTTTTACACAGGTGTCTGTTACTCCATGCTGTTACATGCTTGTAGAGCCCGCTATATTTGCAGGTACATGTGTATTCCCCCATAAGAAATATAGGCTAGTGTTGTGGCAGTCTGTCTGTAGTTTGCAGTGTTTTGTGACATCCCTAGCAGCTCAGTGTGCTTACCCAGTGTGATGTTATGTCCAGATATTTGTCAGATATACTGTTGCCGGGCCACCATATCTGTTGTGTATTTCTGACAAAGCAGTGGGATGCTGTACAGATGTATGTCACTAACTAGTGGGTAGTATGTGGGCTTGTGATCTCTGCTCCTCCGGTTATTGTGTGTCAGGACAGACAAGAGTGTGTGAATGCATAAACTGTGTGAGCTTATCTATTCCAGTATTTTCGTGATATCCCCATTTACATGGCTGTAAACATCCACTTTGTCAGGCTTGGTCCACACATCTTGCACTAAGGGGTTCTGTGTATACCTCTGGACTGACCAGAGTGTGTTAGACTGTCCACATTTATTGTCATATGTCTGCTGTATTCCACAGGATCATTGCTGTGATTTATGTGGTACTGCACTATGATGATCTTATGATGTCTGTCAGTAACTGATGGCGTACATGTCAATATCAGATGTGACTTTCCACACAACATTTCTGTTAAGACATCCCCTGTTACAGTAGCAACAGTCTACATTTATACCTGCAATACTTACATGACATCCCCTTGCACTAAGAGGTTGTGACTATTGGTGCTGATGTATGACTATTGGTGCTGATGTATGACTCCACTACATGTTATGGACCTATGTTATACATTTATGTATATATAGTCCTGGGACCGCTCTTGTTTAGCATCTACTTTTCTGAAGTACAGGCCAACACTAAGGATTCTGGCTAGCAAAGTTCGCAGATTACTACAAACTGGGAGCCATTATTGAATCTCCAAATGATGTGGATATTCTACAAAAGGGCATTACAGAAACAGATGTTTGGTGCCAGAACCATGGGCTCAAGCTTAATGCCAAGAAATGTATAGTTATCCCCTTTGGGAAAAAACACGTACCCACGAATTACCATATAGGTGGCAGCACACTAAACACCAAAAGTGTGATGAGAGACTTAGGGACACAGGTGGACAGGGGTCTCACCTTCAATAACCACATCGCCACAGCAGTCAGGAAATCTTTCTGTGTGGCACACCTCATCACTAAGGGATTTTCATCCAGAAAAAAGGAGGTCATTGTCCCACTGTACTCATCCCTTATTAGATCTATTACAGAGTACAACGCCCCATTTGGTATGTACCTCACAAGACATCTGCAACAGCTGGAAAGGCCACATAAATACCTCACTAAAAGAATCACAGGCCTAAAGCAGATGCCCTATGCTGGCCATCTAAAACAACTCCAGCTATACTTTGTGGCATATCATCTACTCAGAGGTGATCTCTGCTTAACATGCAATGCCATGTCAAACCCTGAGCTGTTGGACATGCTCCACTTAAAAAAATCTCAATCCTTCAGAGCCACACGCTCCAGGGATATAAACCTTGTCATCACAATGAACAAAACATGCTGAAGGGATAGGTTCCTGACCCAGAGACTCCCCATACCCTGGAATAGACTGCCTATACATGTCAAGCAGAGTGCCTCCTTGGCCCTCTTCAAAAGGAACCTTGGCAACTGGATGGGAGATAGGAAATTCACCTCGGGGATCACATCAGTCACCCTGCTAGACAGGGGTCCAGGGAAGTAAATATTGTGGGAAGAAATATCCAGGGAATTGTTATGGCTAGGCTTGTATAGGCCCTAGGGCCGATAGCCTAGTACCAACGTATGAACATATATATGTTTACCAGGCATCTGTCTCAGTGAGGCCCTTCTGTAGGATGTCCGCATCATTTGAGGACTTGATTATGGCTCCTAGTTTGCAGTCATCTGCAAACTTTGTTAGCCAGAGGCCTTCTGTGTTAGCCTGCACTTCAGAGAAGTAGATACCAAACAGGAGAGGTCCCAGGACTGAACCCTGTGGTACTCCACTTGTCACTGGTTTTAAGTCAGATTTGGAATCCGCAACTTTTACAGTGTGGGTTGTGTCAGTGAGCCAGTTGGCAGCCCATCTTGTGACATAGGGATTTATACCTAGTTTGGTGAGTTTAGCTATTATTCCAGAATGGGGAATGGTGTCGAAAGCCTTGGCGAGGTCAAGATAGGCTGTGTGAACCACCTTACTCTCATCTACGGCTTTGGTGACTGCCTCAAAGAAGTCAATCAGGTTCAGAAGGCATGATCTGCCTTTCACAAACCTGAACTGGGTGTGGTCCAGAGTTTGGAGGTTACCAATGTCTTTATGAGTTCCATGATACGTTCCATGGTCTTGCAGACCAGGCTCGTCAGGCTAATAGGGTGATAGTTCCCAGGATCAGTGATGGCTCCCCCTTTGTGGAGTGAGATAACTGTTGCTGTGCACCATTCAGTGGGCACAAAGCCTGATGTGAGACTATGACTGAACATGGTGCTTAGGTGGGGAGCCAGTTCATTCTGATGTTCGTGTAAAATATAGCCTGGGGTGTTGTCTAGTCCCATGGATACTGTGTTTTTGGTTTTAGAGAGTGCAGCCTTTACCTGCATAGATGTGATTACAGGGACTCTGCATTCTTCCTATATAGATATGGGCCCTTTAGGGGGTGAGAGGGGGGTAAAGTTAGCACTGAACCTATCTGCCAGGATGCTGGCAACATCAGTTGGTTCTGTAATTTTTGTGCCATTATGCTGTAACTCATAGCAGATCTGGATGTTGCCATTGAGATTCCTGACATAGCTATAGAATGCTTTGTGGTTGCCCTTGGAATCAGTGGCGAGTTTGTTTTCGTAGCTAGCTTTGGAGGATCTTATAAGGGATCTCAGCTTCTTACTGAGGCTGACCAGGCAGCTCCTCCACTCATGGGATTTTACTCTCTTTTGCAACAATTTCTTCCGTCTGTTGTAGAGTTTGTTTATGGCAGGGGACCACCAGATTGGCTTCCTTTTTTTGGAGGATAGCGTCTTGGTTCTGTTTGGGATAGCACGATCCATGCACTCATGTAAGTTCTTATAGAGTGCATTTCTGTAGGGTTCAGCAGTCGTTACTGTATTGTCCAGCTGCATGGGTGTCATGAAGTTCGCCACTTCTGTCTTAAGAAGCATGAAGTTGGCTTTGGAGAAATTTTTTACCATGGTTTCCTTAATGGTGGGTGGGAGTGGGATGCAGATATCTAGGGTGATTAGCTTGTGGTCGGATCTGACCAACAAGGAGTTGATTTCAGGTGTGGAACACTGATCACTCATGTTGGTAATGACTGGGTCTAGGATATTGTTGCCCCTGGTGGAGGTGTGGATAAGTTGATCCAGGGCATTGGAATTTATGAATTCCAGAAAGCGTTGAGCGAAGGAGATGGTACATGAGTAGTTTTCCCAGTTAATGGTGGAGTAGTTGAAATCACCCATTATTAGTGTGTTTGGTTGAACCCTAATATTTTCCAGTATATATCAAGAAAAGAGGAGTGGGAATCCTGGGGCATGGTGGGGGATCGGTAGCAAGATACAATTTAGATTGCAGTTTTGCCCAGAGTTAGTTGCACTTGGATAACCTCAAATGCATTATGCTGCACAACTAGCCTGGAGGTGTGGATATCCTTAATGAATATGGACACACTTCCGCCTTTGGTGTTCTGCTCCAGGTTAGATGTCCGAAAAGTGTGGTATGCGTTACAGCCTGGTAATGCAGGGGTGCTCTCTAGAGCCTTGAACCAGGTTTCAGTCACTGCACAGATATCGATGTTCTCTATTTTAAGGAGTGTGCATTTTGAGATTTAGACTTCTAGCATTGAGTAGCATTACCCTCAGTTTTTGCTTACCTGTTTCTGTTACGGTGATGAATTTGTCATTTGAACCTTGCCTTAAAAAGGCACTATAGGGGCGGCAAGAGCCTTAGCCAGTATCCGGAATCCCAGGGGCGACAGGTGCAGGCCTTCTCTGGCAAAGAATCGTGGTCTGCTGACCATGTCGTCCCAGGCAGAGAGATATCTGCCTGGGACGACATGGTCGGTAGACCACGATTCCCATTAGAATGACACCAGAAGCTTAGCCAATTGTTGAAGTCAATCCTTGTACTGCGGTATCATTCTGGGTGATGGCAGGATGCTACACAGGGCTAGAGCCATCCCTGCCTGGGCTACAAGATTGGAGAGCTCTTTCATGTCTCTTTTCATGTAGTCCAGGGAAGTACATCTCAGGTCGTTCACACCAACATGGACAACAACGGAGTCATATTTGTACTTGTTGTGGAGTGACCTGAGTGTGTGGGCTATGTGGTGGATCCTGGCACCTGTCAGGCATCTGACAGTAACCTTCTCCTTGTTTAGCCTGGTGAGCGGGACATCAGTGTGCCTGACTACAGAGTCACCTATGACTAGTGTGTTGGGTACGCTGGTTTGCCTTATGGACTTTGGTGTATTGGCACACTGAGTCTATGGGCTATGTGTCATTTGGGTTGTGTTGGGGTTGGAAGTTGCTTGTGTTTCTGCTTTGGAGGTCTCTGTTGCTTGAGCAGATTATTATTGAGAGCCTCTGCAAATGTTTTTGTGTTTCTATGTGTGGATTTTGGTGGTGTAGGTTTAGTGGGACTATGTGATGAGTGTAGTGTGGTGCAAGTGTTTACCTTCTCCTCTTGACTGTCAAGTGCAGTCTTGGTTGGAGAGAGCTTTACCTCCAGTTTGGCTAGATAAGTGCATCTCTCACAGGTTGTGGTGTTGAGTGGGAGGAGGAGAGGATTGTCTGTGTACATGAGACAATTGCTACATTGCTTCAAGATGCCCAGATTCATCAGATAGACAGGAGAGAACACTGGGAGCTGATCCTTGGACATGCCTGAATAAAAAACTACTTTCCTCTAGACAAGTGAGGAAAGTGAGTATAAGAGCTGTTTTTCTCTAAGCAAGTGAGGAAAGTACAAAAACGTTTTCCAGTAGGTAAAGAGGAAGGTTGAGTGCTGCAGTAATTTGTACCTTATTTAGTGCGAACAAGTTCTGAATAAGTGCTGAGCATGAATAAGCAAATTCAAGTGCTACAACTAAGAATCTGTACCTGGATCTTGTGGTAGATAGGCTACCTAGTGCTTACCACTCCCACTGATAAGCTAGAAGGCATCCCTCCAACACAGAAAGGCTTGGGGGCCTCAGAAGCTTACAAGCAGTGCTGGATACAGAAAATCTGTATCTGGACTAGACTAGTTACAGGAAAGCTGGGAAATGAGCGCAAATGTGGGCTTTTAAACCAGAAGGTTGAAAGAGATGGAAAAACTGCCCAAACAACCAATAAACTACAATTTCTGGGCCAGAAACCACTCTTGTGGTAGGTAGGCTAACTAGTACTTACCACTCCCACTGATAAGCTAGAAGGCTTCCCTCCAACACAGAACAGCTTGGGGGGTTCAGAAGCTTACAAACACAGTCCTGGATACAGCAAATCTGTATCTGGACTAGACTAGTTGCAGGAAAGGTGGGAAACAAGCGCAAATATGTTGTGAAGCCAATTACACCAGATTACGTGTCCAGTGGACAGCTATTTATGTGGCAAGATTTTTTTTTTGCAAACAGATTTCCCTTTTTTTCTTTATTTTTAAGGTGAAAGTGGGATGTTGGGGAAGGGTAGTAGATATATTTGGGGAGGTAGGTTGGGTAGGATGACAGACAAGAAAGATAAGACAGCATACAGGGGCAGTATATGACACGTGGAGGGTAAACACCTTGGATGGGGAGGGGTGTTTGGAATTGGGAAGCCCATGAGCCCCCAAATGGAAATAGTGGGACTGAGGTCCCATGGGCAGTCACCACTGCACCTTCACAGCCCCGAAGATGGCTGTGCTGGGGGCTGGGTAAGAGGGGCAGGCTGACCCTCTAAATGTGCCATGCGGCCCTCAAGCTGGCATAGCAGATCTCCAAACTCCCTGCGGAGCTCGTTACTCACCAGACCCCGGACCTGACGACGGGTGACAATTTCCTGTCCACGCTCACTCCTGGGGGGGAGCCCCATCCCCTGAGGTGGTTCCACCTGAAGGTGGTGCAGGACCAGCAGACGAGGAGGTCTCAGGGTGGGCCCCAGCCATTATGGTGCCCGGTGCCACAGCCAGATAAGGTGGGAGGGGTGGGTCCACTGGGACCGGCCTTCCCAAAAGTGCTATGGTGTTGCAATTTTAAAACATATGTGAGTTAGTAATAGTCAACACATTCCAGGATTAGGTATAACAACATGCATAGATATTCCCATTAACCCAAAACACCAGATATGGAACAGTTGCATAGCAAACAGAACACATGCATATATGGAACCACAGTTGCCTTTACAACAGCATGAAGGTTACATTGATGGCAGCATGCTACCAATGTGGGAGTATTTCAACATGGCACATGCATAGAAACACATTTCAGTATTTATCAAACAATAGGACATATGTCCCAACAGTAGATTTAATTGTATACATACCCATTGAGTTGTTTATTTAGATTATTGTTGCAGATATGGTGGGGGGGATGTCAATTAACAACTTGTATATGCCTGTAATTCTCACAACTTTCTTAGTCACTGCTGTAGTCTGTACCTTACAAGTATTATTACACTACCCTATGGCCTTAGTTTGGACAGTGGTATGTTTGTAGACAAGTATATATGTGAACTGTGTTTTACCTACAGTATACACCTCTTACCTGGTGTACCTGTGGAGGTATTGTTTCTTAACACTACCTGACTGTTTCTATGCATATTCCCAGATTCCAGGTTGATGTTATGCACATACCTCTCAATCTCGTATTGCACACACTCTGGTCAAGGCTTGACAACATGCAGGTGGAAATGGGACATATTTTGACAATTGCCCTCATAAACTTTTAGTTGAGTTGCTACAATGACAAGTTTGTTTTCATATACATTTTCTGAATATTTACAGGTCTGACAATCAGTTATATGTCATTAAAAGCTGCCTAAATTTCAGAGATCATCACACTGATTTGCCAGGGGGACAGGGTAACAGGCAGCGGATATGGAACAATTATCTGGACATTCTAAACAAATCTGTACAGTTGAGAGGTATGAGTATGCATACAGCTTACTACCACTCCCAGGATTCGAACCATGGCTGTGTCTGCTAAAAATAAAACAGTGTACATCACAGTTGAGTGTGCTATTTAGATATTGCTGTGTATCTCTCCACTGTTTTCTGTCTGTAAGTCTCCCGTGGTTTTACAATCTGACCTTGTAATTACAATAGTCTTATACAGGGATTCCTAGACATTTTTATTATGTAGCACAGCGTGGGTGACAGTGATGACTAATACATTATTATTCAGAGAAACTGCAACACTAAGAATGCCATACAATACCAGACTAAACAGTACCAGTCCAGGATTTCAATATTTATTTCCAGGCACAGTTTTCTTATCTGACAGACCTGTGGAGGGAATGTTTGTTAACACTACCTGAATGTTGCCACACATATTACCAGATTCCACATTATTATTATGCACATACGTCTCACTCTGTTACTGCATACACTCTGGTCATAGCTTCACAACATGGGGAAAGAGATGGAACATAATTTGCATATTACTCTCATAACATTTTGGTGAGTTGCTAGATTGACAGGTTTGTTCTTATAGATATTTTTCTGATGGTTATGATGTCTGACAATCAGTTGTATGTCATTGTTTGCTGCCTAAACGTCTGGGATCATTCCACTGATTTGCCAGGGGGACAGGGTGACAGGCAGAAAAATTAAGCCAATTATCTGAACTTTCTGACAAAAGCTGTACAGTTGAGGGGTATGATTATGCATACAACTTACTACCACTCCCAGGATTAGAACCATGGTGGTATGCACTAAAAATACAACAGTTTACATCACAGTTAAGTGTGCTATTTGGATTTTGTTGTGTATCTTTTCACTGTTTTCTGTCTAAGTCTCCCTCAGTTGTACAATATGACTTTGTAATTACAACAGTCATATCCAGACATTCCTACACATTTTATTTATGTAGCACAGTGTGGGTAACAGTGCTTAATACAACAGTACTATTAAGAGAATCCAACACTACATTACCATATGATACCAGAGTAAACACAAGCAGTCCAGGAGTTAGACCTTTATTGCCAGGCTGTTACCCTTTTATTTTCATACAACCTTTATGAGACTCTTCCTGCCATATTGTCTGGTTTATTCAGTACATACCATACACAGTACAGGTTTTATACTGGCAATTAACTTTCTACTACTTTTAGATTTATTTCTTATGACAGTACATACAAGATTATTACTAACCTGACTCGCAACTCGGCCTTTGCAGCTTACATGCATGGGCTTCCTGATTCATAGCCAGCTACACTGCAGCTGTCAGAGACATAGAGGAATATTTAGCCATACCGATCCATAATATACACGAGCTAGGCAAATATTAAACAGTTAGTAGAATGAGTACTTACATACTGCTAGGACATCACCGTGTCTAGCTTCTTGGATCCACTGATCCAAGAGCTCCCTCTTCCTCTGTTTCAGGTTGGCATAGTGATGCCTAACCTGCTCATCAGTTCGAGGGATGCCTGCGGCACTGGTGAAGTCATGGGTGAGATGGTCCCAGGGTTGCACTTTATATTGCGAACCCTGGTACTGGCCCTGAAGCAGTCTCTCTTCATGGTCTTTTACCAGGAGTCCTGCCATGGCCTTAGACTCCTGGATGCCCCAGCGCTGCGCTCGGAAGCACAATCCTTCCCCAGTACCGGCCATTGTGCCTACAGGAGGAAACTGCAACCAGTTATGAGATGTATTCCCACCTGTGGGGTTTAAATAGGGCCGATTTCCTAAACTTTGCCGTGACTGGACGGTTTTGTAAATCCTAAGCTATGGGTAAATCTGCTTACCTAAGGTTGGCATTGCTTAAAGGGACATACCAATGGGTAAATCTATTTAGCTGGGTTACTCATTGCTTGCATCTGGTAAGCAGAGGTGTGCAATGCTTAGCGTTGCTTATTTTTTAATTTGCACACTATTTCCTGTTTGGCATTGATTTATCATTCATTACATGTTATACATTTGTTTAGTATCTGTGATTCATATGTACGTACACTGTATGGGGTACTTGTGTTTATGAGGGGATTTCACCATTCTATTACAATGAGTCCTCACATCTGGACTTAATGCAGTACTCCAGTTCACAAATATATGGTTATACAACAAAAAAATTGTTTATAAATTCCTTTCACATGTAAAACGTGATTTTGCTATAGTGAGGATCTATTTGAGTATACCTCAATTTTATGTACAGCTGATATGGTGTGGTGGTAAATCACTATGGCTATGGTGTGCAGGGTCCTGGGTTTGAGACTTGCAAAGGTTGATTTTTTTTTTTGTTGCTGGGCAGAACAAGGGCTGTTGGATACAGAGTGACTAAGGCACTTTTAAGCAGTTGTAAGCAGGTTTGCACGACGGTAAGCAATGCTAACTTCCAGTTAAATATTCTTACAGTCAGTTAGTCTCTAAATTGCTTATCCTGTGTAGGCATTAGCTTACCCCCTCGCAAACAGGATTAAACCCGCTTACTACTGCATACAGGTGCTTACTCCCGCTTACCCCTGCACTAATTTAGAATGAAAAGAAAAATGGGTCATGGGAAAGTGGTAGATTTGGACACTTTATACATTTTTTACACTATTTGCTGTATGGCATTGATTTATCATTCATTACATATTATACATTTGTTTACTATCCCTGATTCATGTGTATGTATACTGTATGGGGCACTTGTGTTTGTCTGTGGATTTTACCACATTATTACAATGACACCTCACATCTGCACTTAATGCAGTACTCCAGTTCACAAATATATGTTATTTAGTAGGTTATACAGCAAAAAAAACTTCATGAATTGCTTTCACATGGAAAACAGTGAGGATTGAACCTGGAATGACTGCTCACAAAGCAAACGCTCTAACCACTAAACTATTGCAGCTGCTTCTACTGAATGAATCTTGCTATTTACCTTCTTGTGTCATTTAAGCTAGAGTATGCATAGCTAAGTAATTGGCAAACCCGGGCAGCTACGGTTAAATTTAATCAGTTTGATAAAAAAATTTGTAGTGTTATTTTCTCTAAGAAGGGACAGATTTCACTTATTGCTGTGGACTTCTGCGTGCATCTGCAAATTTGACAGAAATCCTGGCATGTTTCTGTTGCTATGAGCGTAGGGTTTTCCTAGAAAGTGAGACTTTGACCTTTGCAATGGTTGTGGGTGTGTTTTGTCCTGCAACATGTCACGTTTGTACACTAAAAGTCCCACTTTGGGCATTTGAAAAGGTGGCAACCCCTTATATGAGCATTCTCGCTCATTGTATTTGCTGAATGGCAATTCTTGAGTGCAGGGGCGAGTATATTGTGAGAGCTCTGCTCTCAGACATACCCCCTGCACTCATCCACGCTCCATGTCCATTTAAGAGCAGAGGCATCGTGCCTTCTTAACTATGCATGGTGTGCTGCCGTGCTGCTCTTAAGCAGTCGTTTCCATGCAGGAATAAGCTATTCCTGCACGGAAGTTTACTGAATCCCGGGATCTGTCTTTTTTAATATTTAATATTTATAAATTTGTTACCTGTTAATAGACTTATGTCATGTTATTACTTGCTAGTAGACTTATGTTATCTGTTGATTATATCTTTGTAACTTTTGTAATAATTGTTAATTTTCTGGAGATGTTTTCCTCGGGTCTCCACTGAAAATGGGCTTCTGGCTCAGCTGGACTAACCCAGTTAACAAATGTCAATAAATAAATAAATAAATATAATGCCTCATTTGGCATGCATCTGTCTACACATATCACTCAACCTGAAAAATGTGATTGAATCTTAACCAAGAAAAATTCATGGCCTCATGCCTTTCGGTTATCCAGACAGATTGGCAGCCTTTTCTCTGAATTCTGTCTCTTATAGACAGACTTCCTAATGGTAAATATCCAACCCCTTGATTTCGTATTCCTTTTCTGAACAAATGGTTCCTCAAATACTCATTTAATGGAAATAAATCTTTATCATCAAGCTGTCCCA
>NC_056747.1:257301467-257327185 GCF_019279795.1 Protopterus annectens
TAAGAGCAATTACACCTGGGGACCGATGCCCTTATGTACCCCTTACCATTTTTTGGAGGGGAGGGCCACAACATGTGATGGCTCTGGTAGACACAGGATCAGAAGTAACCATTTTTGCAGGCAACCCCCATAAATTTCATGGACAATATGTAGAGATTGATGGTTATGGAGGGGCAAAAACACTAGGTACCAAAACCAAGGTTAAGATAGCTTTTGGGGATGGTATTCCTATTTTCATTGAAGCAGTAATAGCTCCAGTACCTGAGCACATTTTAGGAATAGATGTGTTAAAGGGTAGAACCTTAGAAACCACTGTAGGGCCATTTAGGTTTGGAGTGCGGCATTGTTCAGTCAACGCAGTTAAGGCTGTAGTCCAAGGCAATGCTAAGTGGGAACCGCTTTATATTCCCACACCTAAAACAATAGTAAACATCAGACATTATCATATCCCAGGTGGGCACACTGAGATTACTGAGACGATCCAAGAACTGCTTCGGGTTGGCATACTTGAGCCAACAGTGAGTTCTTTCAACAGTCCGGTATGGCCAGTAAAGAAACCTGATGGATCATGGCAAATGACTGTAGATTATCGAGGTCTGAACAAGGTGGCCTCACCCTTAGCGGCAAATGTTCCAGACATTGTTACGATCTTGGAAAGATTGTCTTTATCTGCTGGACCATATCATGCAGTTTTGGACTTAGCAAATGCCTTCTTCTCCATTCCAATAGCAGAAGAAAGCAGAGCCCAATTTGCTTTTACCTGGGAGTGGAGGCACTATACCTTCCAAGTGTTACCACAGGGATATCTGCACAGCCCTACCCTGTGTCATGGACTAGTGGCTAGAGACCTAGCCAAGTTACAGCTGGACAAAGTGACCATTTTCGATTACATTGATGACATAATGATTACTGGAGAAAAATCTGATGTGGATATCGCACTAAAAACTGTAATTCAGCACCTTCAGAACAGAGGGTGGGCTATAAATGAGAATAAAACACAACAAGGGACATCAGTAAAATTCCTTGGTATGATTTGGAATGGAGTGAAAAGGGAAATTCCTGCAGCAGCACTAGAGAATATTCAGAAAATTGCAGTCCCAAAAACGAAACAGCAGGCACAAGCCTTCTTGGGAGCAATGGGCTTTTGGAGAGCATTTGTACCTCACCTCGGACTGATTTTGCGACCCATTCACTATGTAACAAGGAAAAAATATGACTTTCAGTGGGGTCCCAAGCAACATGCGGCTTTTGAAGAAGCAAAAAAGGCTGTACAGCAGAGTGTGGGACTGGGCCCAGTTGATCCACAGCAACCTTTTATCCTTGAAGTAACAGTTGCCAATAATGTTATGTCTTGAGGGCTGTGGCAAAAGGATGACACTGGGAAAAAGAGACCCTTGGGATTTTGGTCCAAATCCCAGACTGGAGCACAGGTGAGATATAGCCCCCTTGAGCAGCATGTGCTAGCAGTGTACACAGCATTCATTCATGTTGAAGGAATAACTAAACAACAAACAGTGACAGTTAAGATAGACTACCCAATCCAGGGGTGATTATGAGATAATACTTTGATGAAAACTCTAATAGCACAATCTTCGACTGTACAGAAGTGGAAGTGGTATTTACAGGAGAGGGCCAACATCATGCCTGGAGTATCTCAAGTACAACAACAGTTGGCTGGACTGGTAATTCTGGATGATGCTGATGCGATAGAACAACAGCGACATGAGCTTCCAAAGTCTCCAATTACTGAAGCATTACCATTTGATAATTTAGATGCAGAAAAACAGAGACATGCATGGTTTACTGATGGTTCTGATAAAATGGGATCAAATGGTAGGACTTGGACTGCGGTGGCCTATTGCCCACAAACAGAAACTGTGTTATTTGATGAAGGCACTGCCGGTTCAAATAATCAGGCAGAATTACGAGCTGTTGCCCTGGTCATCGATAGTTTATCACCTGGAGATGAAGTGTACATCTATACTGACAGCTGGGCAGTTTTTAAGGGACTGACAACCTGGTTACCTGCCTGGCAACAACAGAATTGGAAGATCCATGGCAGACCTCTATGGGGAGGTTCAGAAGACTGGCAACGGATTTGGAAAAAAGCTCAACATTGCAAAATCAGTGTTGGACATGTAGATGCCCATGCATCACTTGTAACAAATGAAAGGAGGCATAACCAGCAGGTAGATAAGATGGCCGCAGTACGTATTGCTGAAGAGAAAGCCAAAAGTGCTAGTATGGCAAGACGGGCCCATGATCAGAGTGGACACTTGGGAAGAGATGCAACAATAGAATGGGCATGAAGGCATGGTATGCAGTTGAATAAGGAAATAACTACAGATGTTATAAAGCAGTGTGAAATCTGTCAAAGAAATAAACAAACGCAACTGCAAGCAGAAGCATGTGGACACATTCACCGAGGCAGTCGTTCAGCACAAATCTGGCAAAATAGACTTTATTGGTCCTTTACCACTGGATCAAAATCAGCAATATTGCCTAACAATGATGGTCACTTATTCAGGATTACTAATGGTGCCCCATGCAAAAAGGCAAACCAGCAAGCAGTGTTAAAAGGATTGAATAAATTATGTGTGACATATGGGATTCCCAGTGAAATCCAAAGTGACCAAGGCAGCCACTTTACCGGAGCAGAGGTTCAAGAATGGACAAAGGAAAATGGAGTTCGATGGGTATTGCATATCCCATATCATCCTCAAGCTGCTGGTTTGATTGAAAGGTATAATGGACTCCTTAAAGAACAAATCTGAAAGAATACAAATGATGGAATGTTATGAGGCTGGGCAAAGGTATTAGAATTAGCTGTAAGCCAGCTGAATAATAGGCCTCGAAAGCATCAAGGAACCCCTTTGCAAATGCATATGAATGACATTCGGTCCAACTGTTGTATTTTAAAACTAGAAAAACTGAACCCAAATGCCATATACCCTCTTTTGACAAATACTGATCAAACTCGGTTCTGGCTATGTGCATTGACTGAACAAAGAGTGCCAGCACAAAATATGGTATTAGTTAAGACAGGTTGGAAACTCTTTCTCCCAGAAAATTGGCACTGGGGGCAAAAAGAACTATGAGGAGAAAGTTGGGAGGTTTTTACATTATGGGAGCCAGAATGAGAAGTGATAGTGAAGGCTATCAATTTAGATAACAAGACACAGATGATTCAAAAAGGACAACCTTTAGTAGAAATTTGTATGCATCAAGATGCTGTTATTTTACTACAAGACTGTGATATTAAACCAAGCAAATGGCTGGGAATGAAAGTTATAGTGACCACACCCAATCAGCCAAATTAACATGGGACTGTGATTTGTGATGGACCTGGTGATACTGTTTTAGTATTACTTGATTCTGCTAAACAACCATTGTACTTTCCTCTCCATAGATTATTGCCACTGTTTGGGAAGGTGCCAACCTTTTCCGATGACAACACTTAGATGGACCATATGACTGTCTTGATCCTATCCCTCTATTCGAAGAGGAAGATGTTGCAAATTTAACTGCTGACTGTGACTTTTATTGGAAATTGGGAGATCATCTATATGCAGTGACACCTAAGTCTAACTTAACTTGGAACTCCACTCAGACAGAGAACATTACAAATGTATGTAGACTGAACTGTGATAGACATCCTGAAAAATGTGTTTCCAATCCTTTTGGAGGTTTGTACCAAAGGCTAAATGAGTCGGGATTTCCACTAGCCAAGTCTCCATTAGATTCCTCCTGCATAGCTGAATTTCAAAGGGAAAATGATACCGCGGAAACCCTGTCTCCGAGTTTGGAAATATATGCTATGGACAATAGTTCAACTGTATTTGATGGTTTGGGACATGTGGTAAGGTATACAAGAGGATGTAAAACTGTAAGTAGTTCTGGAGTTATACAACATATTAAAATGATAGTTAACATGACAGCAGTTGATATTACTACCAGGTATCCACATTGTAAAATTGTACAATTATGGCCGGTTAATTCTTTGCATATTAAATAGACATTACAAATATAAAAGGTGTAAACGTGATGTTACAGGTATTCTTGGTACTTTACTAGGTGCAGTCGGAACAGGGACTGGATTCCTAAACAGTGTAGATATAGATACCCTATGTAGCAAATTGAGCCGTTTGAGCACTGACCTAAATATGGCCTTTAAGCTACTAGCAGACCATGATCCCGAGCTGGGACAAAGAACTGTAGATGGTATTTTAACTCAAACTGTCTTGTGGAGGTGGATTGAACATACAAATACATATACAGAACAGATTTTAAATAACCTCACAGCAGAAGTAAATCAGACCTTTTGTATCTTATCTCAGTTGGCTGCCAACCAGCAATATTTGCAATTCACTCAAACTTGGGGGGCTAAAAAGGCAGCCCATTGACAAAGGGAACTGCAGCTATATCATTGGTTAAAGCCAATAGATTTTGCATGTGAAAATAAGTCTTGTATACTGATTTTTGACTATCTTGCTAGTAAAAAAGGGACAAAGCAAGTCTGTCCATTTGTTACATTGCCCTTGCAATTTGGAAATAATTGGTGGGTACCTCAAATTGAATCTACTTTGATTGATTATAATGATGTACCCATTGATGTGGCAGGTTGTGAAACCTGGCCCCAGGGGTGGGTATGCATGATGGTAAAAAGGAAGCCTCACCCATGCTTACATAATGGAACTGGGGAATGCACCTGGCACAGTGTCAAAGGAAAAATATACTTTAAAAATGATCAAAACACGGTAGGTTTAGGTTAAGGCACTTTAATCTTGCGGCAAGGAGACAAAAACATGCTAATACAGAGTTTGTCTAACCAGAAACAGGAAATACATTCATTTTTATAGGTTATCAAATTAATCCTATCCTACCATGCTGACGTAACAGATTACCACCTTTTCATCATCATCTGCTGACCATCTTTCCCATGAATTTCTGCTGATTTAAACAATTTTTATGTGAAATTTCCTGAGGAAAACAACATGGCCTTGGTTACTTTCAGTTAGATACTTGTTATGCTACATTCAAGATACTACAGCTAAATCAAGCACAATGCTAGCAGTTCATTTCTCTAATAATCCTTTGTCTACTTTATCTCTAAATTACTGCAGATGCAGAGGTTCCCATCCTCTGGACAAGGCTGTTTGTCTAGAATCATTACATTTATAATATAAGGCATTGTTCATTTATATACTTCTGACCTAGCAGATAAACACCTGCTTCTCAAGTACATTTCCACAAGGCATAAACAAGAATATTGCTGTGCTAGCAGTTACTAGGTCAGAGGGCAACTTGCAAGTTTCAGAAAGCATGCTGCAGTTTCCAAAAAGCATCTTTTTCAGTCTCATGAAACTCAATTTGTATATAACACAGTGCATGAAAAATAGAATGAAAAGCATATTAAAAACACTTGATTATTAATTTGGCATTAAGCATACACACATTAATACATATTTTTCTAACACACAGGTATGTAGTAAATGGTACAGACATCTACCAGCTAAATTATACCACTGTTTGTGTGATATCCTACTGTAAATTAGCCTAGAGTGATGTGATAATCACAACTGGTGGAGCATACTGTAAAAATAATATCCATGCAATTATTGATTTTTGTACTGGAGAACTTATTAGACTGACTAGATGGATGGAAGTCACATTTAATGCTAGCATAGAACCATTACACACATTTAGATGGCTATCTCTAGTCCACCCTGACTTTCAACAGATTAAGCAGGAAGGACAAACAGTGTTGCAACTTTTAAATAAAACACTAAATGATGCGCATCAGACAGTGATTAAAATGATTAAAGACAAAGGTATCATTGTAAAAATTGCAAATGAAATACAGGATATAACTGTTTCGCATTGGTATGACATTTTTATGTGGTCATCTAAGGCTTTATTGTGGTTTAATTTGTTATTGCATCCTTTGCTTTTGACCACAATAGTTTCAGTGTTATTTTGCTTAATATCATGCTGCATTTACTGTAAAGTGATGAGAAGGTACAAATTGATGTTGTCAGTCTTAACCCTTATAAGGGATACACAGCGTACGTTGCTCGATGCAAGGGGTGGCATGTGACGGATCCACACAGTCTACCAGTTTTTGTTATGCCTTGAGCCACATATCACTGTGTATGTTTAATTATTGCTAGATCTGACATGCCACTACCTCACTATATGCTTATATTGTAACAATACAATATGCTTAAGAGCAGGCCTTGCTCACTGATTACTGGTATTACTGAACTTTTGTTAACCTATAAACTGTTTATCAGCTTAAAAGATGTTTACCAGAATGTGGGGATTTCAAAGAGGAACTATATCACAAGTTTGTGAGCTAACTGTTCTTTGAAAAAGGGAAGTAAGGCACAAGACCAGACATTACGAGAGTTGTTTACAACTTAGGAAATGATCTGTAATTTTCTAAAATATTCCATCTACTCATGATGAGCTTGTAATGTCATATTTTCTACAATATTCCATTAACTCATGATGAGCTTGTGATCAATATTTCATTAGTTGAACCTGTTGACCCTGTTGTTTGTTCAAGACTATAAAAGCTCAAAGGCTAAAATGGAAATCATCATCATCCGGATTTGATCACAGCACCAGCCTGAACTGAGCTTAGAGACATTTTGCCAGTGTCGGCCTTGCCTTGACTGAACAGATAGCTGCACTGGATAGGATTGATGTCTCCCTATCAGTGGCAAATATGATTTTGTTTATGTATATGCTTGTAAGTACATGATCTATTAGTTTTACTGTTTATTTAGTAAGTTTTTGTTTAATAAATTGTTAAGTTTGAGCCTTGGTGTCTTGTGTCATTTCTAATCCTGTATTAACCTCAGACTTTAAAGTAACGGACTAGTTCACCATTGTAATGGAGGATTAATAAACCAGGTTAAGAAATATGGGTCGAACCTTATTTTGCTCAATAGAACTATTGTTTACAACATGGTAAACTAGTGCTGGGTTCTGTTTGTTGAATATGTTCTTATCCGTGCACAGTTTCAGTGTTCTGCAGGCCGTGATTATGTGCACCAACTGAGAAGTGAGTATATATATATATATATATATATATATATATATATATATATGTATGTATGTATGTATACACGCACACACACACACACACACACACACACACACACACACACACACACACACACACACACACACATAGAACAACATGCAAGTCTTGTCAGGATCACAGTCATCTCACACCTCCTGAAATGGCACTATGCAGTATGGGAAAACCTCTTTCAGTTTTACACAGATGCAATTAGTCTAACATGGATCGTACTGACCATGACAGTGATCTGGTATCACCACAGTTTTAATAACAAGAGGAAGACATTTGCTAATTATTTAGAGTGTTGCATGTTCATTTTGCCAATTACTGTCACATTTAAACAGTATGGATAGCTTTTTGGCAAGCTTGGCTGCTGTTTTCTGTGATTTGGACTTACTGTCTATTATATCTACAATGTGCCATAGGACCAGTGAGTGGTAGTGCTTTTTGAAGCAAGTGCTAATGCCCTGATCTATTGGTTGAAAAAGGGATGTTGTGATTAGTGGCAGGAACTGAAGCTTTACATTTGTCAAGACAGCACAGTTGTCACACTGCTACAAGATTTACCTTCTTTTAGTTCTCATTGAGCTGTCAGTTTTCAGAAGGCATTCTTTTGAAATTTCACAAGTCATCCAAGAAATCTTGTTTATTTATTCTTGTTTATTTATTTAACATTTGTTTACCAGGAAAGGCCGACTTGGAATGAGATAATTGTCAGTGAAGGCCTAGGGAGAAACAGTCCAGATGCATGTCTTTGTAATGTGGGAGGAAACCGGACCACCCAGAGGAATCCAACATGAATGCAGAGAGGACATGTGGACTCCGAAGGCACCTTAGCTGAGAATCGAACTGAAGAACCTCTTGCTGTGAGGCAACAATGCAAACCGTTGCACCACTACCCAGTGTTTGCTTTATAAGTGATTGGTAACTTCTTTACATTCTTGAAACACTTTGAGTTTTGCTTTTCCCAATCACAAGTGGATCAAACTTCTAACTGCCATCCATATGGCAAGCTAATAGTAAGGTAATTCGACCTTTCCCAGCCTTTGACCCTGCAGCCTCGACACTTTTAAATGTAAATGTTCCATCCGGTATAGCTCTCCAATATAACCCCGTTATATCAGAATTGAAAATGTCGCGTGGACTGTAATCTTTCATGATGTCTGAAAAAATGTCCACCACCCATCGCTCAGCTCCAAAATCATCTGTGTCTTGTTTTTCACTAGGTTGTTTTTTGAACTCAATGTTGTAGCATCCTTTTCATCTCTATAACCAACCAGACGTAGGTCTGAAATCTCAACTCCTATGATTTTGGCTAGTTGGTTGGCCTTTTCTATTAAAAATGGATCACTAATGGGAATTTAATTACTTCTGGTTTGTACAAACCAGAGCAACATGGCATCCTCAACATCTTTAGCTTGACTGAATCTCTTGTGTTTCCGATTAGGGTTTGCATTTGTTTGCCACTCTTAAATAATTTCTTCTCTGTTTTTCAGAATTCTTGAAGTTATGTTTTGGTGCATACCTAACGACAATGCAATAGAAGTCTGATTTTCTTGATTATCAAGTCTTTTAATAACGTCTACCTGCTCAGCTAAAGCAATAGTCTTTTTTAAGAACTTTCTTTGACATTCTTGAAATATCCCTTAGATAACCGATAGACTTCCTGCTCACGTAATGACTACAGTACATACACATAAATACACGCCGTGGTCACAGCGCGCAGCCATACTGGCTATGCAGTTATGTGAAGTAAAATAACATGGCAGTCATGTACACAGGATTTGACATGGCTATGCATTTAAATGAAATATGCAATTAACCGATATGCATTAATGTGCAATACACTCCACTGCATTTCCATTGACTAACAACGGGACTGAATGGACTCTATGCATAATATGTTGTTATCCAATATGTATTTAAGTGGAATTGACTGTTTATTGTAAGTATTAGTTTAAACAGCTTTAAATATTTTGTTGTCTTTGAGTAATAAAGCTTCCAAGAGATGTTCAGAAAAAAAATGTACTCATTTGAGTACATTGAATATGCCTAGTTACACCCTTGAATTAGGTGGTTAACAAAGCTATTACCCAGGATTAAGATGTAGCATGTTATCCTGTCTAGTCTTAGTGGCATTTCTCTAGATGAAATAAAGTAAGTATTATACAAATTAAATTCTTCTGATCAGAAAAACAGCTTGACTGTAATCATGGCAAGGATACATTTGCAAACTTTCTGTAAAAAAAAAAAGATGAAGTGTGTTTCTCCTGATATTACTCAGTTTACCTTGGATAAGGGATTCTTGTTTGTAATGGAAGGTATGCCCTCTTTAATTTCTCTGTCCTTACAAAAAGTGATGTGGGCATTATTCTTACTTTGAAGGGCTCACAACCATGTGAAAGAGAATGGAAAGGAGACATTTTATTTTGGAACGGATGGTTAGCATTCACTTCAGTCATAGGTGGTAGAAAAATACTGTCATTTAAAATACTGAGGATTACTGTGCAGATTTTTTTCAGATCTTCCAATTAGCTGTTGATGTAATAATTCATGATGGCTTTATTAAGATGATGTAACAGAACCTTGATAAGAAGTCACTGAAGTACTAACTATAGAAAACGGAGCAGTGGTTGTGAAAACATGGTTTTGTCCTAATAAACTAGCAAAAGTAATTCCTCATTATAAAGACTACCATAAGGTTAGAGTCAAGAAGACAGAGATGTGTGTTTTTATAACATCCAGTCATTTTTAATTCCAAACTCATAGTCAGTAGGCTTCCCCTTAAAGTACATAATATTTCCTTGCTAGGTTTTATTGTAGAACTAGTCAGCCACCAACCTCCCCCAAATAAATTCTGTATGTCTTCTCTTATACTGGGGACTTAGACTCTTCTAGTGACAGATGGGATTATTATAATTCTGCTAGAAGTCCCGGTGCTAACATGTTGAATTCCATCATAATGGTTAATTACTTCCAAGTTGTATCTTTTCCTATGTGTAGGTAAATAACTAGCTGTCATCATTTTATATACAGAATTGGTAGGTTACAAACTAAGCCACTACGTATCTTTCGTCCACAAATGCATCATGTGTAGACTCACTCAGTGTCACCAAAGATACTAGTATTTTACAGGATAATTGAACAAACAGATGGTGCTCAAACCAAAACTTGTAATCCAAAAAAGGGAAGCACCACGGATCCACAGGCACAAAAGTTTAATAAATGACAGGAACCAGCACAAAAAAAAACGAAATGTAGACAGGACACAGTAAAAATCATTAACGTTCTGTAAAATATCATTTTCGTCATCAACTTCGTCAGATAGCTGTTAAAGGACCACTACGGGCAAATGATGAAGAAAACATATATTTTTTATCTTGCCATGATTTACTACACCTCCCAAAGCTGCCTTCAGCAAAATAAGTACTCATTCCTAATTTTATTTTGTTTTTACTCTTGTCTGCCCTCATGGGGGCAGACACGGTGATTCCTATTCATGGTGATTCCGATTCACTACAACCTGTGAGAGATGCACTTACATAGCCAAAATGGAAGCAAAGCTCTCTCCACCCAAGATTGTGCTAAACAGTCAAGAGGAGAAGGTTAACACCCACACTACACCTCACGCAACACATAGCCCTTCTAAACCCGCACCACCAACACCCACATATAGCAACACTAAATCCACATATGCAGAGGCCCTTAACTGTAACCTGCCCAAGCAACAAAGACCTCTGAAGCTGAAACGCAAACAAACACCAATCACAACCAATGTGTCACATAGTTCACAACACCAGTGTGCCACCCAGCAACAGCCCCTAAGGCAAGACAATGTACCTAACACTTTAGTCATAGGTGACTCTATAGTCCGGCACACTGATGTCCCTCTCACCAGACTGAATAAGGAGAAAATTACAGTCAGCTGCCTGTCGAGTGCCAGGATCCGCCACATAACGCATGCACTCAAGTCACTCCACAACAAGTACAAATATGACTCTGTCATTGTCCATGTTGGAGTGAATGACTTGAGACGTACCTCCCTGGAATACATGAAAAGAGACATGGAAGAGCTCTCGGATCATGTGGCCCAGGCAGGTATGACCCTAGCCCTGAGTAGCATCCTGCCTTCGCCCAGAATGATACCACAATATAAGGATAAAATGATTGACTTCAACAATTGGCTAAGCTTATGGTGTCATTCAAAGGGGATCCAGTATCTGTCTGCCTGGGATGACATGACTGACAGACCACGATGCTTTGCCAGAGATGGTCTGCACCTGTCGCCCCTGGGATTCAGGTTACTGGCTAAGGCTCTTGCCACCCCTATACTGCCTTTTTTAGGCAAACTTCAAAGGACAAAACCACCACCGTAACAGGTACAAGCATGGAAAATCTGAAGGTAATGCTACTCAATGCTAGAAGTCTAAACCTCAAAATGCACTCTGTCGAGGCAAAATGGAGAACATCGATATCTGTGCAGTAACTGAGACCTGGTTCAAGGCTCCAGAGAGCACCCCTGCAATACCAGGCTACAACTCTTACCACACTTTTCGGCCACCAAACCAGGACCGAAACACTAAAGGTGGAGGAGTGTCAATATTCACCAAGGATATTCACACCACCAGGCTAGTTGGCCAACACAATGTGTCTGAAATTCTCCAAGTGCAACTAACACTAGGTAAGACTGAAATCCAAATTGTAGCTTGCTACAGATCCCCCACCATACCCCAAGATTCTCACTACACCTTTTTAAATGTACTGGAAAATATTAAGATAGAACCAAACACCCTAATACTGGGTGATTTTAACTACCCTGCCATTAACTGGGAAAACTACTCATGTCCCAACACCTTTAAGAACGGTTCTTGGAATTCATAAATTCCAACGCCCTGGATCAACTAATCCATAGTCCCACCAGGGGCTCCAATATCCTAGACCTGGTCATTACCAACATGGCAAATCAATGCTCCATACCTATGGTCACCCCCTTGTTAGTCAGGTCTGACCATAAGCTAATCACCCTTAACATCCACATCCCACCCCACCCCCAGTAAAGAAACCACCATAAAAACTTCTCCAAAGCCAACTTCATGCTACTCAAGTCAGAAGTGACAAACTTCATGACACCCATGCAGACGGGAACTGAAAGTTCAACTGCTGAATCCTACACTAAGGCATTGTACAAGCACATCCACTCATGCATGAATCGTGCCATCCCAAATAGAACCAAAATGCTCTCATCCAAAAAAAGGAAGCCAATCTGGTGGTCCCCTGCCATAAACAAACTTTACAACAAAAGGAAGAAACTTTTGCAGAAAAGAGGAAAATCCCAGGATGCAAAAAACTCCCTTACTAGCCTCAGTAAGAAACTGAGATGCCTCATAAAATCTTCCAAAGCTAATTATGAAAATAAAATTGCCAAAGATTCAAAAGACAACCACAAAGCATTCTATAACTATGTCAAGAATCTAAATGGCAATGCTCAGATCTGCTCTGAGCTAAAACAGAATGGCAATAAATATACTGATCCAAAGGATATTGCCAATATCCTGGCAGATCGATTCAGTGCCAACTTCACCCCCCTCTCACCCCCTAAATGGCCCATCTCAATACCGGAAGATTGCCAAATTCCAGTAATAACGGCCACACAGGTACAAAACGCACTCTCTAAAGCCAAGAATACAGCATCCATGGGACCAGATGACATCCCGGGCTGTGTACTACATGAACTACAATATGAACTGGCACCTCACCTAAGTGTCATGTTTAATCATAGCCTCACCTCAGGTTTCTTGCCCACTGAGTGGCGCAGAGCTACAGGTATCCCACTCCACAAGGGGGGAATCCACCTTGGATCCTGGAAACTACCATCCCATCAGTCTGACAAGCCTTATCTGCTAGGCCATGGAGCGTATTATCATGGAACTTATAAACAAAGACATTGGCAACCTTCAAACACTGGACCCCACCCAGTTTGGGTTTGTGAAGGGCCGATCTTGTCTCCTGAACCTGATTGACTTCTTTGAATCAGTCTCCAGAGCCATGGACAAGGGTAAGGTGGTCCACACAGCCTATCTAGACCTTGCCAAGGCCTTTGACACCATCCCCCACTCTGGAATCATAGATAAACTTACTAAGTTGGGTATTAATCCCTATGTCACCCAATGGGTTGCTAAATGGCTTACTGATAGAACCCACACTGTAAAAGTAGCCGACTCCAAATCCAGCTCCAGACAAGTGACAAGTGGAGTACCTCAGGGTTCAGTCCTGGGGCCGCTCTTGTTTGGCATCTACTTCTTTGAAGTACAGGTCAACACAAAGGGACTCTGGCTAACAAAGTTTGCAGATGACTGCAAACTGGGAGCCATTATTGAATCCCCAAATGATGTGGATACTCTACAAAAGGGCCTTACAGAAACAGATGCTTGGTGCCAGAGCCATGGGCTCAAGCTCAATGCCAAGAAATGTATTGTTATCCCCTTTGGGAAAAAACATGTATCCATGAATTACCATATAGGTGGCAGTACACTAAACACAGAAAGTGTGATAACAGACTTAGGGACACAGGTGGACAGTGGTCTCACCTTCGATAACCACATCGCCACAACAGTCAGGAAATCCTTCTATGCGGCACACCTCATCAAGAAGGGCTTTTCATCCAGAAAAAAGGAGGTCATTGTCCCACTGTACTCATCCCTCATTAGACCCATTATATAATACAACGCCCCATTTGGTATGTACCTCTCAAGACATCTGCAACAACTGGAAAGGCCTCAGAAATACCTCACTAAAAGAATCACAGGCCTAAAGCAGATGCCCTACGCTGACCGCCTTAAAAATCTCCAGCTATACTCTGTCGCATATCGTCTACTCAGAGGCGATCTCTGCTTAACATACAAGGCCATGTCAAACCCAGAGCTGTTGGACATGCTACACTTAAAGAAATCCCAATCCCTCAGAGCTACACGCTCCAGGGATCTAAACCTTGTCATCACAATAAACAAAACATGGTGGAGGGATAGGTTCCTGACCCAGAGACTCCCCAGACTCTGGAATAGATTGCCCATACATGTCAAGCAGAGTGCCTCTTTGGACCTCTTCAAGAGGAACCTTGACGATTGGATGGTAGAAAGGAAATTCACCCCAGGGATCACGTCAGTCGCCCTGCTAGACAGGGGTCCAGGAAAGTAAATAATGTGGGAAGAAATAGCCAGGGAATTGTTATGGCTAGGCTTGCATAGGCCCTAGGGCTGATAGCCTAGTACCAACCTATGAACCTATGAACCTTTGGAAAGCTAAATCTGTCCTATAATGCAGACTGTGAGGACAAATAGCCCTACCATTTGTTGTCAGACTAGACTTCCATTCACTTACAATGGAACTCCTGAAAAAAACTGCCAAGTTTGAGAGTCTGCAGCTCATGTGTCATTGACTGGTATGCGCTGAGTTTTACAAATGTTGTTCCTCCTGATGTACTACACATTCACTGAAATAAACTTGCAAAAGTGTCAACAAATTACTGAGATAAGAAAGACTTTTCACAAGGAGCAGTTTTGCAAGTTTCAGTTCCTGGCCAGGTTACTCCTCCCATCTCCCCTCCTTCAGTGGGCTACAGTCTCACATTTCCAGCTTTGCTAGATTCAGCTATTTAGTCAGCTTTGCATGACAACAGAAATAAAAAAAAAGCCTGGTGTGCCACTAAAACTGTTCCCTTGTATGTCTCTTCACTTCTGAATAGCAATTCCCAAGAATAAAAAAAAAAAAAAAGCAAACTCATCAGTCCAGAGTTTAGGCTAGTCTATCCATTTTTTAAAATGTGCACAGTAAAATATTCAACTTGTAATGCATTTTGGCTGCTGACATGGTTATCTTTACATAGTTATTCTCTTATAGCATAACCTAAATTTTACAACAATTCTCAGTTTCTTAACAATGACCTCCCAAGCCTCTGATGTGGCCTAGTGCTTTCTTACTATTGCTTTATGTAGTTTGTCTTAGTTGTATATTTGTAGAGTGTTTCTCATCCTCTCAGCAACAGACTCCTGGAGAAGCATATACTTGTATAGAAAGAGTACCAGCAGCTGTAGCAGTGATACCACCCTCCAAAACAATGCACTCAACATAGTACTGAAACACAATGGAATGTATATGTCTGAATCAAGCAGTGATGAAATTGCTAGGGACTTCACTGAGCAAAACTTTACTCTTAATTTCTCCATTTCATAATGCATAACATTCACACCACACTTACAAAGGCACATCTCCACCTTCCACAAGCACAGCAAGCAACCCACACCCACACAACTGCTATGGTTTCTCCCTTCAGTTACTGCAAGCCAAGAACAACACTATTTAATAAGGATACCTACCAGACAAGTCTGCATAGCGCACTTGGTCTACCTGCATCATCGCAGCTCGCCCCCCCCCCCACCCCCAGCAACTGCAACATTGTCACATAAAACCACTGCTATGGTCCGATTTCCCCCTACCATTATTGCAAGCCAAGAATAACACTTTTTAATAAGGATACCTACCAGACAAGTCTGCATAGCACACTTGGTCTACCTGCATCATCGCAGCTTGGTTCACCCCCCCCCCCCAGCAACTGCAACATTGCCAGATAAAACCACTGCTATGGTCCGGTTTCTCCTTACAGTTATTGCAAGCTAAGAATAACACTTTTTAATAAAGATACCTACCAGGCAAGTCTGCATAGCGCATCATCGCAGCTTTGCCCCCCCCCCCCCCCAGGAACTGCAACATTGCCAGATAAAACCACTGCTACAGTCCGGTTTCTCCCTACCATTATTGCAAGCCAAGAATAACACTTTTTAATGAGGATACCTACCAGACAAGTCTGCACAGGTGACTGGATATTTACAGTTCTTGTTATTAGCAGATGTGGTCCTTAACAGTCTGTCTGTTGTTAATTGTTTTTTGTTTTTTGTTTTCGTTATTAAAGTATGAGTTAACAATTAAAAATACTCTCCGCTTGTTTATGGATTACGCTGGCGTTTATGACGGAGGTGCAGCAGAGAGGAAGTAAAATACAAGGGACAGTCTTAATAGTGCCGGAACGCAATTGTTTTTTGTGGATTTATCCTTAACAGTTATGTTTTAAACATTGTGACTGGTTATTTACATTTCCTTTTACAGCACACTTGTTACTTTTACTAGTTATTTTTTAAACATTGTTTTGGCCAGCATGCACACCTGCAAGCCCCCCCCCCCCCACAAGGCAACTATAGCTTTGTCTGTTGTCACTGGCTGGCATAACTTAACAATATACTTGCTGTATCTTGTCCCAAATAGATCTGCCTCCACAATGAATACTTGTAAAGTAAGGCAAGTACCATTTACTTGGTATATTTTGTCCCCCAGATATATTTACCTTCCTTTGTATTACTTGCACACCAAGGCCTTAAAGTAGTGTTTCTGCAACTAACTGCTTACACTCCTAATTTCCTGCTTCGACCTCTTCCTTGCTTACACTTACATTACAGCTCCAAGGCTTCCACTTCTTATGCTGATTACTTTCCTTTGCAGTCTTCTGTGAGGGGGCGGGACAGATCTCTACAGGCTTTTTCTGGTTATACCTTCCTCCATTTTGTATCTCCCTCCTCTAACTTCCTCCTCCCCCATGCACATTAACTAGTCTATATTAGTGAGTCTCCTTGAGCGGCGGCCTTTTGAAAGTTATCTTTTGGCCTGCTTGTGGTGAGGAAGCTTCCCCAGACCTTTTTCAGTGTGACTGCTTCAGTATAAGTAAATTAAACTAGTACAATACAGCCAGACAGACACATTTGGTGTAAACAGAAACAAGTGGAATGATAGATTTGGTGTACAAAGAAAAGAAACAAGTAAGCCCATTGATATAATTGGAATTAGTGTTAGCACCGCTGCACTCGGGCTCACTCCGCTCCCCTCCCTGCTTCCTATTCCCACCCGCCCCCACTAGTGCTACATTTCAACTGAACTTAGCCACGCCCATCATGCTAACCACCACTCACTGAATCTGCCCCACCCCTGTACCCATTTCCTTCTCTTCCACTATTCCATATCCTGTAAAGCACAGTCTTCCATCTAACTACCTTGCAATCACAAAAAACACCTCTCATCATCCACCACACCCACCCCATTCCAAGCAGATCTCTCACTCATGACCAAACCCAACCAAACCATGGCCAAACTACCCAAACCCACATACATACACCTCTTACTATTGCTCCTAGGTGTTCCCACACTCCCACTGCTAACTTCTATCACCAACCACCAAAAACAACTTAATTTTATCCATATACCAAGAAAAACTACTTCCACTGACATTATTACAACACACCCTTTTGTGCAACTAGTCCCACATCACTACCAAACCTTCTTTATTCACCACTATGCACACAGATCACAGCCATCACACTACCAGTCTCAAACAGCTATAAAGAACTTTAAGACCCTAAACAAACTACTCAAACTCTATTTTTACCTCAGAACCTAACTCATTAGCTGCGGTGATATACACCCAAATCCAGGCCCAGAAAATCTAGGAGCCCCAACCCGAATGATACCCTACTCCACCGAGACAAATCCATGCCCCTCATTTTAAATTTAAATGTTAAGTATACTAAACAAATATAAATATAATTCGTAGTGATAGAATAGGTAAAAAAAAAGGGGGGGTGTTGCTGTAGTGTACAAATCTCACATCATCCTTGAGAAAGTAGGCATAACAACCCTAGACCTCATAAAGTTGAACACACTCTAACAAAACTAAAACTTAATGATAATAAACGCATCAACATCATAGGATGCTACATCCCCCCAGGCAACAATATCCCCATTACAGAAAAACTCCTAGAATGGATATCTAACTCCCTCCCCCAGGAAAGCATAGCATTAGGAGACTTTAATACTGACTGGCAAAACTGTTCCATTCATAAGCCACTCTCCCATATTAACCTACATGGCCTAACCCAACTCATCACTTCCCCCCACAAGAACATACAAGAGAACCAAACATAAATCCACTCTAGAATGGATACTCTTATCCCACCCATCACTGATATCCCTAGCAGGATGTCTACCAGACACCTCGTGTAAGTGCCTGTAGAGTGCATTTGTGTAGGATTCAGCAGTCATAACTGTACTGCCCAGGGCTGCAGCAACTGGCACAGTTATTAGAAGGCACACTTGGTTAAAGGAGCAAAGTTTGCTTGAGCAGGTTAAAGCAAAGCTTTTAGATGCCCCTTTGCAACACAATGTTTTGTTTGGGGCCAAAGCTGAGGAAGTATTGAAGAAAATGGAAAACAAAGCCAAATCTATGCAGACAGTTAAAGATTTTCTACAGGTACAACCCCCTAGATTTAGCAGGAATTGGCCAGCTAAACCTTGGTCCTTTCCGAGCTCGGACAGACCTCAGAGGGGCAGATATAGACGTTCCAAAGGTAGGGGTCAGGCACAGCCCCCTTTCAGAAATAAGCAGTGGAGTACCCCCTCTCCCAAGGGAGGGGAAGATAGGTCACAACCTTACAGGAAACAGTCATTATGACTCTCCCTTACTAGCTCCAGGGGCATCCCTCCTGGATGCACCTTTGGGAGGAAAAATCTCTCTTTTTTATCACAACTGGAGCCGCAAAACCCAAGACAAATGGGTTCTGGACATAGTTGCAAGGGGTTACAGATTTCATTTCCATACCTTGCCAAGATCAAATGGATGGCCAGATCTGCCAAAGCATCAATGGGCAGAGACAGAACGGCAAGTTCGGTCCCTCATGGATATGAGGGCCATAGGTTTGGTACCAGATTCAGAAATGGGGCAAGGGTTTTATTCAAGACTTTTCCTGGTTCCCAGGAAGGAAAACTCATGGAGACCAATCCTGGACCTTTCCGTATTGAACACCTTCCTAGAAATTCCAAAATTCAAGATGCTCACTCTGCAAAATGATGTAAAAATCACGGAACCTACAGACATTGCCAACATACTGGCTGACAGGTTCAGTGCAAATTTCTCCCCCCCCTCCCCCCCAAAAGGAGAGATATCTATACCAGAGGACTGTAGTCCCCCAAACATCTCAAATGCTCAGGTGAGAACTGCTCTCTCCAAGGCGAAAAACACAGCATCCATGGGACCAGATGGTGTCCCTGGTTGTGTGCTCCACGAACTCAATGAGGAATTAAACCCGCAGTTAGGGCAACTGTTTAATCTTAGTCTCACCTCAGGATACGTACCCAAGGAGTGGCATACGGCAACGGTGGTCCCACTTCACAAAGGAGGTGCCTCCACCGACCCCAGAAACTACCATCCCATCAGCTTGACAAGCCTGGTCTGCAAAGCTATGGAGAGGATCATAATGGAACTCATAAATAAAGACATAGGGGACTTGCAGACTTTGGATCCAACCCAGTTTGGCTTTGTCAAGGGCAGATCATGCCTTTTAAACTTGGTTGACTTTTTCGAAACAGTCACCAAGGCCATTGACGAGGGCAAGGCAGTCCACACAGCCTACCTTGACCTGGCAAAGGCTTTCGACACAATACCCCACTTGGGTATCATTGAAAAACTCACCAGCTTAAACGTAAACCCATACATCACAAGATGGGTTGAAAACTGGCTAAGTGACAGAACCCACAGGGTCAGAGTTGCTGGTGCCATGTCAGACTCCAAGCCTGTCGGCATCTACTTTTCAGAAGTACAGGCAAACACAGGAGGATTATGGCTGACAAAGTTTGCAGATGACTGCAAACTGGGCACCATAGTTGAAAACCCATCTGACACAGACATCCTTCAGAAGGGTCTCATAGAAACGGATAACTGGTGCCAGAGCCATGGCCTAAAGTTAAACGCCAAAAAATGCATAGTCATTCCCTTTGGGAAAAACAAGGTTACCCCTAGTTACCATATAGGTGGCAATCCACTAAGCACAGAAGAGGTTATCAGGGATCTGGGGACCCAGGTTGACAGTAACCTTTCGTTTGACACTCACGTTCTCAAAGTAGTTAGGAAGACCTTCTACATTGCCCACCTGATCATGAAGGGATTCACATCTAGATCAAGGGAGGTCATCGTTCCCCTGTACTCATCACTCATCAGACCAACGACTGAGTACAATGCCCCATTCGGAATGTATCTAACCCGACACCTGCAGCAATTGGAAAGGCCCCAAAAGTTCCTCACTAAAAGGATAAAGGGTCTCAAAAATATGTCTTATGCTGCCCGACTGAAGGAACTCCAGCTCTATTCAGTCGCTTACTGACTGCTCAGAGGTGACCTGTGCCTGACATACAAGGCCATGTCCAACCCGGAATTAATGAACATGCTTCACCTCAAAAAATCTAAATCCATCAGAACTACAAGGGGAAGAGACTTAAACCTCGACACGGCTATTAATAGGACGTGCTGGAGGGACAGATTCATCACCCAGAGACTCCCTATGCTGTGGAACAAAATTCCAGTTCATGTGAGGCAGAGCACCTCGCTGGCCTTGTTCAAGAGAAATCTTGACCAATGGATGGGAGATCGCAGGTATACCCCAGGGATAACCTCAGTGTCACTGCTTGACAGAGGCACAGCAAAATAATGGGCATAGTATCCTTCAAACTAAAGGGATGGTGAAAGCCACAAAACTCTGGGCTAGGCTTATAAATGCCCTAGGGCAGATAGCCTAGTATGAACCTATGAACCTATGCAGCAGCTGCTGCCTATGCTGAGCAAGAATGCTTGGATGGTGACTTTGGACTTGAAGGAGGCTTACCTGCATATTTCCATACGGCAAGAGTGCAGAAGGTACCTAAGATTCAAAGCGGGCTCGAGGCATTACCAGTTCTCTGTGCTGCCCTTTGGCTTATCTACTGTGCCCAGGGTCTTTACAAAGTGCCTGGCACCAGTAATGGCGTTTTGCAGACAGAAGGGAATTCAAATATACCCTTATCTGGACGATTGTCTCATTCAAGCGGACGACAAGGAGACTTTACTTCAGCATATAACATTTGTGCAGCATCTTCTCTTGTGCCTAGGGTTCACGGTGAACCTAAAGACATCAAACCTGGTGCCTACACAGCAAATTACTTTCCTGGGTGCGCTTTTGAACACTACAACACAGATAGCTTATTTGACACCAGACAAAAAAGTGCAACTGGCTTCTTATTTCAAAAATCTGGCTTTAATGAGTCAGCTGTCTGCAAGAAAAGTTCTGCAGGCTCTAGGTTACATGGCATCCTGCATTCTGTTAATACCATATGCAAGGCTGGATATGTGGAAGATACGGTGGTACCTCAAGAGTGTATGGTCTCAGCATTGCCACAGTCTGGAAACAGTGATCGCAATGTTGCCTTGTCTCTGGCAGGAATTTCTTTGGTGGGCCAAGGCCTGTCTCCAAAACAAGGGGAGGTCTTTCTGTCCCATTCCAGCCAATCAAGTCATAATGACAGATGCTTTGGATCATGCATGGGGAGACCACATGCAAGGGAAATGTCTTCAGGGTGCCTGGACAGAGGACCAAATGCATCTGCACATAAATTTGAAGGAGATGCTAGCTGTACAGAATGCCCTGACAGCCTTCAAAGATCTTATTCTACCGGGGCAATTACTGATAAAGACGGACAACACTACGGTGATGTGGTACATAAACAAGCAGGGAGGCTCTCATTCTTACCCCCTGTGCAGTTTGGTCATGGCTCTGTGGAACACAGCACTAGCCAACAAGGTGGACTTACTAGCTCAATTCCTGACAGGAAAGGACAACACTCTGGTGGACAGTCTAAGCAGAACTCTTTTGGATCCACACGAATGGATGTTGGATGTTCGGATATTCAGGATGATAATGGAGGCGTGGGGGTGCCCGGACATAGATCTTTTTGCATCTCCCCAAAACCATCAACTTCAAACGTTCTGCATGAGGACCTACCACAAGCTAGCATGGAAAGTGGATGCTCTTTCATTCAGTTGGAAGCACCTCTCAGTATATGCTTTTCCTCCTTTGCCTCTTCTTCCTCGGGTACTTCTGAAAATCAAACAGGACAGACCGCGAATGATTTTACTGGCTCCCAACTGGCCTCAGCAATTCTGGTATTCCTCCCTGATGAACCTGGCTTAGGGTCCACCCTGGATTTTGCCACAACTTCCACATCTACAGTCTCAACGAGACGGCCAGATCCTGCACAGCCATGTCAAAACTCGGAATCTAGCAGCCTGGCAGATCCAAGGTCTTTAAACAGTTCTAGCCTTACCAAACAGGTACTGGACGTAATTCTTGAAGCTAGACAGCCCAGCACCAGGAAATCTTATGCAGGTAAATGGAAAAGATTTTGCTCCTGGACTCAGGCCCAGGGTTTTGATTCTGCAGTTCCAAACATTCCTCTGATTTTACAATACCTAACAGAGATGTTACATAAGGGCCTATCTTTTTCATCTATCAAAATTCATGCTTCTGCTATTTCTGCACATTACAATACAGCTCCCCCAATCTTTTCGCATCCATTACTTAAGCAATATATGAGAGTGGCGAAGAATATAAGGCCTCCTTTAAGAGCACCAGTTACCACTTGGGATCTCAACTTTGTTTTGGAAAAGTTAACTTTATCTCCTTTTGAACCTGCAGCTTCCACAGATTTAAAGTTTTTATCATGGAAAACTGCTTTTCTTTTATCCATTACCTCTGCCAGAAGAGTTTTGGAATTGCAAGCTCTCATGGCTGTGGAACCCTTTATTATTTTTCATCAGGACAGGGTCCCTGAGGATTAATCCCATCTTTATATCTAAGGTGGTTTCGAAAGTAGCCTTGAATCAGACTATTCATTTGCCTACCTTTTATCCTAATCCTCAAAGTGAAGAGGAAAGTATTTTGCATTCTTTAGATATACACAGGCAGCTTCGTTTTTACCTGGACAGGACCAAGATTTTCAGGAAATCGGACCAATTGTTTGTGGCTTATGCTTCTACCTCACAGGGGAGAGCAATCACTAAGCAGACTATTTCTAAGTGGATTGCCCACTGCATCAAGTTCTGTTACTCTCATCATAGTAAGCCTGTTCCTGTTAATGTCAGAACACATTCTACCAGAGCTACTGCCACTTCGGCAGCTTTTCTCATTGGAGTTCCTACCAAGGAGATCTTAGAAGCTGAAACTTGGGAGTCCTGTGCATACATTTTCTAAGCACTACAATCTCCCTCTCTATTCTAAATCTAGGGCAGGTTTTGCCTCTGCAGTCCTGCAGGGTTTTGTGGCCACCCCTTCTGTTCCTTCTCCATCCACCCTTTCTTAGCTTTGGGATTCAACACTACAGTAATGACTGTAACAGTGAACCACGAAGAACATAGTACAGTTGTGTACTCTTATCATAAATGTAGATGTTCGAGTATGTTCACTGTTACAGTCTGGGTTACCCTCCCTCCTGTCCCCTCTTTTGTTGTTCTTTGAGTGCTGTCTGTGTCTCCTTGACATTTCCTTTTTCTCTGAGGTATTTTTGCTGGTGATATTTGGGAATGTTCTGGTTTATGTTTGCTTATTTTTTTTGATTAAGCTTTTGGCATTTATTTTTGGGCACCTGACATCTGGGGCAAGAAAAACTGGGGAAAATGGTGTCGGCTGAGGTCTTTATACCCCTGGCGCACTGACGTCAGGGCAAGAGCGACTTCAGCCGACGTCGGACCCGACTTTGGGACTCTGGCCGATCTGGGGCTGCTGCCAGCAGGAAGAACCCTACAGTAATGTCTGTAACAGTGAACATACTCGAACATCTACATTTATGGTAAGAGTACACAACTGTACTTTATTCTTGGCTTGCAATAACTGTAGGGAGAAACCGGACCGTAGCAGTGGCTTTATCTGGCAATGTCGCAGTTGCTGGGGGGGGGGGGCAAGCTGCGATGATGCAGGTAGAACAAGTGTGCTATGCAGACTTGTCTGGTAGGTATCCTTATTAAAAAGTGTTATTCTTGGCTTGCAAGAAACTGTAGCAGTTGTGTGGGTGTGGGTTGCTGTGTTTGTGGAAGGTAGAGGTGTGCCTTTGTAAGTGTGGTGCGAATGTTATGCATTATGAAATGGAGAAATTAAGAGTAAAATTTTGCTCAGTGAAGTCCCTAGCAATTTCATCACTGCTTGATTCAGACATATACATTCCCTTGTGTTTCAGTGCTATGTTTGAGTGCATTGTTTTGGAGGGTGGTATCACTGCTACAGCTGCTGGTACTCTTTCTATACAAGTATATGCTTCTCCAGGAGTCTGTTGCTGAGAGGATGAGAAACACACTACAAATATACAACTAAGACAAACTACATAAAGCAATAGTAAGAAAGTACTAGGTCACATCAGAGGCTTGGGAGGTCATTGTTAAGAAACTGAGAATTGTTGTAAAATTTATCATTAAATACCATAAGTTCAGGTTATACTATAAGAGAATAACTATGTAAAGATAACCATGTCAGCAGCCAAAATGCATTACAAGTTGAATATTTTACTGTGCACATTTTAAAAAATGGATAGACTAGCCTAAACTCTGGACTGATGAGTTTGCTTTTTTTTTTTATACTTGAGAATTGCTATTCAGAAGTGAAGGGACATACAAGGGAACAGTTTAGTGGCACACCAGGCTTTTTTTTTATTTCTGTTGTCATGCAAAGCTGACTAAATAGCTGAATCTAGCAAAGCTGGAAATGCGAGACTGTAGCCCACTGAAGGAGGGGAGATGGGAGGAGTAACCTGGCCAGGAACTGAAACTTGCAAAACTGCTCCTTGTGAAAAGTCTTTTTTATCTCAGTAATTTGTTGACACTTTTGCAAGTTTCTTTCAGTGAATGTGTAGTACATCAGTAGGAACAACATTTGTAAAACTCAGCGCATACCAGTCAATGACACATGAGCTGCAGACTCTCAAACTTGGCAGTTTTTTTCAGGAGTTCCATTGTAAGTGAATGGAAGTCTAGTCTGACAACAAATGGTAGGGCTATTTGTCCTCACAGTCTGCATTATAGGACAGATTTAGATTTCCAAAGGAATCACCATGTCTGCCCCCATGAGGGCAGACAAGAGTAAAAACAAAATAAAATTAGGAATGAGTACTTATTTTGCTGAAGGCAGCTTTGGGAGGTGTAGTAAATCATGGCAAGATAAAAAATTTATGTTTTCTTCATCATTTGCCCGTAGTGGTCCCTTCAGTCCCTTTACTTTATAGAGCTGGCAATTGATGATCATCCAATGAAATTTGAAATTCAATTAAGCAAATATATAAATATTTTTTACATTAAAAGTTGTGTCTTAAAATATAAGAATACAGAATATATATTATATGATCTAAATATTATGTTAAAAATCACCAGTAACTGATTTAAAAGTGTTAATATTAACAGGTTCTAGCTAGCTAAGTTGTCGTAGAACAGAACAATGATGGGATTTATGGGGATGACTGGTGGCAAACATTGCTATTTTGTTATATCAGGAATCTAGGTTATGAAGGTCAGCCTTGTTATAGGTTGGTGAAGGTGTGTGAGCAGTAGAGAAGGGTAGATAGAAGTGAGCTATAGCTGTGGCTACCCTGGCTTGGAGTGTTAGGTAAGGTTTGGCTGTATAGAGAGTAGCGAGTTTAGCATGGACTTTTTTGATTGTTAGGGAAATATGAATATCAACTTTTAGCC
>NC_056747.1:257327685-257330185 GCF_019279795.1 Protopterus annectens
TGGGGCACAATGTGCACCCATAGCCACACCTCTCACTTGTTTAAAGTATTCACCTTCGAAGAATATAAAATTATTCTTCAACACCAATTCCATAAGTACCAGAACAGTTCTAAATTCACTATGCGTTAGTGTTTGATATTCTATCAGCATTTCTTCAAACCATTCTAAACCAATGTCATGGGGAATACTGGTAAATAGGTCTATAACATCCAGGGTACCAAAAGATAATTCTTCAGAACATAGTGAATTATCTAACTTCCATAATAAATCCCATGAGTCCTTTAAAATATTTTTGTTGTTAGTAACCAGACCCTTAACCTTTAGGTCCACATATTTTTCAAGGGGTGCAGTTACAGAACCCTCAGCTGATACTATTGCTCTCAAAGGTGGGTCATTAACATCTTTATGTATTTTCGGAATTCCGAAAATAGATGGTACTCTGGGTTTTTCTACTTTTAGATATCTAAAAGTTTCTAAATCAATCATCCCCTCAATCAGCAAGTCATTGAGAAGTATGTGAATCTTCCTGTAGGCTATATTAATCTCATTAATGGAGGTTCTAGTGTATTTCTCTGAATTGTTTAAAATTTCCATCATTTTACCCTCATATGTTATATGTTCCATAAATACCATTCCCCCGCCTTTGTCGGGTTTCATAACTCTAACTTGTGCTGGTTCCTGTCATTTATTTTACAGGATAACTTACATAGACTAGCATAATGTTAACTGTGGGGGGATTAATAGAGGGCTAAGTGTTCGGGACTGGCTCAAAGACTTTGGTATGCCAGACATACAAAATAACTGGTCTATATTTTACAATAAATAATATTCACTCAGTGCATAATATACTGCATTAGTAACTAGCTGAACTAAAAGCCACACTTAACTCTGTTGGTGGAAAAGGAAAATTGAGTGATTTTATAAAAATCACTTGAGGATATATAATATGTATCCAACTCAAATTAACCTTTTTAAAAAAACAAGAAACATCTTTATTAAATCATCGTGTATGACACAGGCAATGTTACATTTATATAAATGTAATAAACCATGGTGACACAATCTCAGTTGCAAACATTATACATTCCAAACCGTGCAGACACAACTGCAGCTGCAAACATTATACATCACTTTTAACATACCTATCTGATAAGCAGCCTGTTATATATGACTGGGGGCTCTTACTGACTAGTATCCAATCCAGGGTAGTGTGCTTGCTGGAGTTTTTATTTATCCTGGTTGGCGACTGGACTAGTTGGGTGAAGCCATGAAGGTTTACATGATGGGTTGGATGGTTGCCAGAACAGGATTGCCAGTCAATATTGAAATCATCTAAAATGATAGTTTCTTGGGAGAGATGGTGGGTAGACCAACTGGGGAGGTTTTCTAGTGGAGGGATGTGTTGGCCAGGTGGGAAGTAGCATCCAATTATGTTGATGGTTTTGTTTTGGTTTATTTTGAGGTTGGTATATATTATTTCTTTATTGCCTATTTGTGGACCTGATGATTTTAAGATCTGGATGTTTAGATGCTGTTTAAATATTATAGCTACACCGCCTCCTTTCTTGTTTAGCCAGTCTACTCATAGTATGCCGTAACCGCTAGGGAGTATTTGCCAACTGGTAATGTGAGATTTTAGTCAGGTTTCTGTCAGGATGACTATATATGGGGAGTACAAGTCTATGGTGGCATAGAGTTCATGGACCTTGTTGGATATGCTTCTAATATTTAGGCTTAGTAGAAGGAAGTCACTTGGCTTTCTATTGGCTGTGATATGGGAGAAGTTGTGGTTTCTAGTCTGATTATGAGGATTGGGGTTGGAGATGGTAGGGCCAGGGTTGGGGTGGATGTCTCCACTTAGGGCTAGTTTTGATATGCGTAAGGTTATTAGTTTTCTCAGTTTTTGAATGTGTTTGTTTATTAGGGAAACTTTATGATTGTGCTCTGTAGGTAATAGGTATGGTGGGAGGGTTACTATGTTAAGTTGTAGGGATGATTTATGTTTGAGTAATATAGTTGGTAGAATATGTGGAGGGTGCATAGGGATGGTTCTTGAGTTGGTGGGAGGGGAGCTGAGTGAGGGTGAGACATGAGTGGTGGTGTGAGTAGTAGTACAGTGGTAGTGGTTGAGTGGGGGAATGATGGAGCTTTGGTAGGATGTAAGATATGCAAGGAGAGTGCAAGCAGTGAGCATAGGTAAGGTATGCTTGTACATGCTAGCTGAGGAGGAGTGATAGTAGTGGGAAGATGGAGGAGGTAGTGTTGAGTTAGCACTGTGGTTGGCTATTGGAAAGATGAGAGGGGTTTGTGAGTGTAATAAAGGTAGGACCACTGGGGTGGAGGAATAGGGGAGGGGGAAGAGAGAAGTGAGTAGAGACCCTATTAGTTGCTCTTATGAGGGGGCTGGAAACAATCAGGTAACAGAGTAAACTGATAAATGAACATATGATAGTGACAAAGGGTGGTTGTAGTTTTAAAATGGTGCCTGCCACAGGTAATA